>NW_015174287.1:878545-883154 GCF_001447785.1 Gekko japonicus | reverse complement strand
GGTGGGAAGGTCAAAACGGGCTTGCCAGCCACAGGACGGCACCTCAGTCTCCCAGGGCTGAGGGCATTTCCCCGTTTCGCCACACATCCTACCCTTGATTACACGTGACCTTTTCCCCTCCAAGTTAAATAAAATATTTTGTTTATTTTGAAATTTCAAAAGCCTCCCATGTGCCATTACAGAAGTAGAATATAAGCAGGTGATTTTGTCTCTTCCCTCAAGTTCCTGGACTGGGCCAGCATCAATATCTACATAATAATGTGAGATGATGGGGCAGCCATAGACCAACAAATAAGAAGAAAAATAGATGTAAGGGCTGCTCAGCAAGAAAGAAGAAATAAAGGGGAAATCCTTTGTGTGAGGGAGGGAAGTGGGTGAGATTGCCATGCTGGTTGGCAGTAGAAGAATAGAAGAACTAGATTCAAGTCCAGGAGCAGCTTAGAGAGCAACAGGATATCTGACAAAGAGAGCTTTGAGTCTCCTTCAAAGCTTATACCCCCAAAAAATCTTATTGGTATCGAAGGTGCTACTAGGCTTGAATCTAGTTATCCTATTTCAGATATCTAAGCATTAATTATGAGTAAGCTATTTCCATGTACCTGAATGCTTGGTAGCAAGGTTTGGAAAGAAGTGAAAATCTAGTGACTGGGAGTTGGGGAAGGAGACAATGACAGAGAACATCGGGGCCAGTCTCTGGGTTTGCAGCAGAAGACGCCTCAAAGCCTTCTTTTCTTATCAAATCAAACCAAGCCCTAGAAACAAACACTCTCCCCCTTCAATGGTAAGCAGAGGTTAAAGACAAAACGTTCACAGGAAGGATGAAAAAAGTGTACAAGTGTGAGAGAGGGATGTTGGGGGGGGGGAAGAAGACTTAATGGTGAAGATCAGGAATTGTCAGACTATGACAACGTGATGCTGATAGAGTTTGGAGGCTGAATTGAGCAGTCTACCCGTTCAGATAGAAGCTGAAAGCCCACTTAGGAACTCTCCTTCTAAAACCTGGAAAAAGAAGGGAGAGGCCATGTTCCTGAAAACTACATGTTACTCAAGTCAAAGACAGGCCCCAAGTATATGTTATGCAATTATAACAAATAATAATAAAGATAATCAATTCCTTGGGATAAGGTAATAAGACTTTACCAAAAAAGAGTATTATGTAATTATCATAATTACTAGTAGCAGTCCCTGTGTCTGTAATCATTATTACCTATATCTTTGTATTACCTATACAGGTAAGTGTCTTCGAGATTAATTTTCCCCAACCCAAGGTTTCCTTTATCTTTCTCTCTAACAGCAAAACAGGCTTGTGTGTTCTTTGGCCTTTCACTCTCTGGTAGTCCCTTCATATGAAATAGCCAAGGTATTCAGGTGCCTTTGGAGACATATTGGCTTAGCATCCATCTAGATTTTTATGAGCATAAGGAGGAAATATGATTTTCACTAATTCTCCCCTCCACTGGTAGCCCCAAATGCTTTTCAACCTCTTGGGCAATGGAAGTCCCCCAGAAATGGCTTCAATAAGGACTTTAGTTCTCCCATGGGAAAAAGGGATTGGCAAAAATCCACATAGGATCCAAGCCATTGTTTTTATGGTGATCATGTAGATTTCAAAGTTCATAGGTGAGATTTCCTATTCAGGTAACATCTCACATTTTCGTACTCAATTTATTGTGGTAAATTTTAAGAAGCCACCATGCTATAAATGTTCATGTAAACCTCTCTCTTAAGGACATGAATGAGTGCTATTTTCAGCTTTCAAAGGCTCAGTACCTCTACGGTTTAGTTCATAAGTAAACATCGAAAGTTTTCAGATCAAGGATTTAATGTATAAACAGAACATCAAGCTAATAATGAAGGTGTCTGTCCTCACAAATACAGAAACAAAATATAATAAATTAGTACATTCCTGTTGAGGATATGGTTGAAAGATCTCCATCATTAGTGTAGATGTCCAAATGCATGAGGTTCTCTTTTCCATTTTCTCACCTATGTCACACCAATTCTGGTCTTGGAAACCATTAGACTTTGCCCTAATGGGATCTCAAAGAGCCTATTGAAGAATGCACATTTACACAGCTGGGCTTCCATCACTAGCATTCACATGGCATAAAACAAAAGGAAATTACCTTTCTTGAGTTTTTAATTTTTTCCTTGCATTTCTCATGGATAAGAATGATTAATTCAGAGCCTGGATATGTACTATGGATTGTTGCCAAATATTCATATCCGCTCTGTTAAAGAAGAACAACTGTCTTTCTGAAATGAATTCAGTACATATTCCGCTACAAGCCCAGAAATATATTTTCATTTAGTTTTTTAAAAAACGTTATTGTAAAGGACACAGAAGAGAGATTTAACCTCTTTTATTCAAGAGCATAGGAGCTGCGGTGGCTCAAGGGGTTAAGACACTGAACTGCAGGCTGTGGAAGGTCGGTAGTTCAGCAGTTCGAGACCCGAGTGTGCCGCATGATGGAGTGAACTCCCGTCTCTAGTTCCAGCTCCTGCCAACCTAGTAGTTCGAAAGCAAGAAATTGCAAGTAGATATATAGGTACCACTTCAGTGGGAAGGTAACAGCATTCCGTGCACCCTGGTGTTTAGTCATGCCGGCCACATGACCACGGAAATGTCTTCGGACAGCGCTGGCTCTTCAGCTTTGAAACGGAGATGAGCACCGCAACCCTAGAGTCGGATTCACTGGTTTTCGAGCAAGGGAACCTTTACCTTTTACCTTTATTCAAGAGCATAACTTTCCCAAAAAGCAAGCAGAAATGGGCAGTTTCGCACTCAGGGGTCGTTTCGTAGAAAAAGGGCTATAAGGTGCTACTGGGCTTTTTACTATCTTGGAGCAACAGACTAGCATGGTTAACTCCTCTGGATCTATGACCCTTCGTTCAGATCATTTTTTAGCCTGTTCAGAATCCCATTTCAAACATATGACCTGCAGGGCTTATGAGAAGCATGGAGAGCCCTATGGTTGTCATGGAATCTCTGAAGCCCCGCACCACATCTTCCAAGACTGCCTTAGCATGGACATCAACTAATTTACTTATTTCAAGATGATAACAGAAGGTAGCTGTGATGGACTGTCAAGGGTTAATGCCTTACAGAGTCCGAGAACCTCTAAGTGACAGGTTGTTCAAACAGAATTCTGTTGATCGTCAGTTAAAAACTGACAGTTGGGAAGTCACAGTTGAAAAAGAGACAGTTTAGCACTGACTGTGTACTGGGAAAGAGGCTGAAGGAGTGAGTGGATTACAGTGGATTCCCATTCAAGCTGAAAAGGGACAGAGCTTTTAGTCAACAGAAGTAGTCCTTGCCTAGTGAAAAGGGAAATAGCTCTAAAATGAGGAGTGATTCCTGTTCTGTATATTTAGAAGGATCTGGGGAACTTGGTTGTATGTTCTTGCCTCCTAAACATGAACTCAGAAACCTATGCTTGCAAGTTAAAGCAGAAACTGAGAAGAAAGCCTGTCTCCTCAAAGTTCCAAAAACCTTGTTAAAAAACAAAAACACTTACTTGTTGGTTACATATTAGTTGGATTTAGTGTGATTACAAAGTTACCTCAGTTTTATTATTGGTTCACCTCATACATCCTGTGACAAAATGGCTGCCAGGCCTTAAAATGGATACCAGTCTGGTAGTTCCTTTAGGGCTGCCAAGTCCCCTTGGGGCGCAGGGAAACCCCCGCCCCAGAGGCCCGTTCCCCGCCGCCGGCAGATCGGGCCCCGGGGGGAACCCCACCCCGGCATGCGCGTCACCAGGAAGTGACGTTATGATGCCGGGCATGCTGGGGGCGGGGCAACGACCATCCGAGGGGGAAACTCGATGAGTCCCCCACTCCGGACGATTTTCTACTTGGCAACCCTAAGTTCCTTACGTGTGTGGGGGGGTACTCCATAGGGAACAATGGAGCTGCCATACCTCCCTGCCTACACTTCCCTGCAGCCTTGAGGGGAAAGAGAGGGGAAAGAGGGACACACCCCAGGGGCGGGGCCAAGGGGAAGGTGGCTTTTTGGCTCCTGAGGGGAAAAGAGTCAGTCTCAGCCTGGTCTTCATTGTGGACAGCAGGTTCAAGGGAGAGTACAGGTGGGACTTCTGTTACCAGGGACTCCGTGGGCAATCCAGGCCACTATAGATCGTGGTGGAGAGCCAGGAGGGTGGCAGTGCTGGTGGCCAGTCTTGAGGAGGAGGGCTGGAGTTTCTCTCCACAACAGGAGGCAGAAACGCAAATCCGGGCCTGAGGCCACAATCCACTACAGAGGTAGAGAGGGTGTGTGGGTAGGGACAGAGGAATTGCATTTTTATCCTGTTTATTTTCTGTGCCCCAGTTGTGTTGAAGCGCCTGTGTTTATTTTCTGTGCCCAATATGTATATACCCTGTTTTCCCGAAAATAAGACCTACCCCAAAAATAAGCCCTAGCAGGATTTCTATGCATTTGTGGTATAAGCCCTAGTGTGTCTTCTTGAGAAAAAATAAATATAAGACAGTGTCTTATTTTCGGGGAAACAAGACCTACCCCAAAAATAAGCCCTAGCAGGATTTCTATGCATTTGTGGTATAAGCCCTAGTGTGTCTTCTTGAGAAAAAATAAATATAAGACAGTGTC
>NW_015174287.1:878312-878458 GCF_001447785.1 Gekko japonicus | reverse complement strand
ACCACTTCCCAAGGTGGGGAATTTAGCCAGAGGGGTCTCACTGTCCATCAAGGAAGGCGGTAACTCAATTCAATGAGTGGTGGCAGCGTTTAACGAAGAGAAATAGTCCCACCAGGCAGGGTGGGAAGGTCAAAACGGGCTTGCCA
>NW_015174287.1:878004-878123 GCF_001447785.1 Gekko japonicus | reverse complement strand
CCTCAAGTTCCTGGACTGGGCCAGCATCAATATCTACATAATAATGTGAGACGATGGGGCAGCCAGCAAGAAAGAAGAAATAAAGGGGAAATCCTTTGTGTGAGGGAGGGAAGTGGGTG
>NW_015174287.1:876940-877247 GCF_001447785.1 Gekko japonicus | reverse complement strand
ACCTTTTACCTTTATTCAAGAGCATAACTTTCCCAAAAAGCAAGCAGAAATGGGCAGTTTCGCACTCAGGGGTCGTTTCGTAGAAAAAGGGCTAGGGGAACTCATTAGCATAACTCATTAGCATATGCCACACACCCTGACATCACCGGAAGTGTGTCATAAGGCCACACCCCCTGACATCACCGGATGTGTGTCATAAGGCCACACACCCCACCCTCAACGGTCCTGGCCGCTGCTGCCGGCCTTGCAGCTCTATTGCCAAGCCCCATGAGGGGCCCGGCGGTGGACCTGCAAGGCTGGCGGGGGT
>NW_015174287.1:834548-876925 GCF_001447785.1 Gekko japonicus | reverse complement strand
CGCGAAGGCCCTCCCTGGCCCCAGGCAGGCAGGGGGGGGGAGAGGCAGGGAGGAAGCAACTTACCCTCCCTCTTCTCCTGCCTCCTCCTTGCTGAATGAGGGCCGGAAGCGGGGCGTCCAAAAGCAGGGGGCGGGGCTTCGTCATGTGCCCCGCCCCCGTACCTCATCCGGGGGAACTGCGATCCCCCGCGATCCCCCCCGAAATGACCTCTGTTCGCACTGGTAATGAAAGATGTTCAGAAGAGCTGGATCGTTATATATGCATGGCTGCTGAAGGTCCACTTTATTTTCCCAAATCTTCTCCCAGTTATGGTGGTTCAATTGATAAACCCATTGGTATTCAGTGGGTGGTATCTTTCTTTAGGGTAAGAGCCATGTGGGTTGGAGGGGGGTATTTTTTATTCTTTTTAATTAATTGATTTGTATCTCGCCTTTCTTTTTCAAAAGAACATTCAGGTGGCTAACAACTACGAAACATTATCCAGACATAAAATAATAAACTATTATCAGAATAGTACCAGCCTTCAAGCTTGTTTGTTCATTTTACCGACAGGCAGCTAGGGGGTGGGGCTGGGAAAGCAGAAAAGCTCAGCCTAGATGGCAAGGTCTCCCCAGTGTAAATAGCAGCCCTACCAGTTCCCTCTTTTTATAGTAAAAGGGGGGTGTTCAGCAGCAGGAGGAGGAGATTGGATTTATACCCTGCCCTTCACTACCTGAAGGAGTCTCAGATTGGCTTAGAATTAGGGTTGCCAGGTCTGGGTTGGAAAATACCCAGAGACTTTGGGGGTGGATCCAGGAGAGGGTGGGGTTTGGGGAGGGGAGGGGCCTCAGCATGTAACAGTGCCATAGAGTCCACCCTTCAAAGTAGCCATTTTATCCAGGGGAGCTGATCTCTGTCAGCTGGAGGTCAGTTGCAAAAGCAGGAATCACACCAGCAGCTGCATATGGAGGAGTTGGGAATCAAACCCCGTTTCCCCAGATTAGAGTTCGCACACCTAACCACTGTAAAGTCCTCCCTGGCAGCAGGCAATGCCTCCAGTTTGCAGTTCCTTCTGAGCTTCAAACTTTGCTTAGTGGTGTGGAAAAATACAGGCCCCTCTGGGCTCTGACAGCTCCAGAGTTCCCTCAAGTGGTAAGCCATGATGTATATATGTAAAAATCAGGCTGAAAGAATGAAACCATTATGCAATCAGAACAAACATGTTGAATCGAGTCCAATAACAAACAGGTTGCGAGTGAAGACCTTTCATAATAGTTAGTCAGTAATGTAACAAAAGAGCCCAGTGGCACCTTTAAAACCAACAAGGTTTAATTCTGGGTATAAGCTATTGTGTGCATGACCACTTCTTCTTCAGCATGGCTTAGGGTTGCCAGCTCTTGACTGGCAAATTCCTGGAGACTTGGGGATGGGATTTGGGAAAGGGAGGGACGTCATTGGGTAAAATGCCATAGAGTCCACCCTCCAAAGCAGCCATTTTCTCCAGGGGAACTGATCTCTGTAGTCTGGAGATCAGTTGTAATTCCAGGAGACCTCCATGCCCCGCCTGGAAGCTGGCAACCCTAACACAGCTGCCCACCTGAATCTATAGCCAATAATGTGAAAGACTTCTGTCTGGAGCCTGGAGATCAGTTGCCAGTCTGAGTAGACAATAGAGGTGCTGATAGACCAACGGGCTGTTTCAGTATAAGGCAGCTTCCAGTGTCCACAGCATACATCACTTTGGTCGAATAACAGCTTTCAAGGGAAGTCTATATTTGGTATATCAGCTCATGCTGATAAAAGGTGCTACATGCCATGGAGGAGATCTGAGTCTGCAGTCATAGATGCACCTCCATACTACAAACCTGCTGTTTCAGGGGGAGGGTACAGCATCCTCCAGGACATTCTAGTTCCTCATTCACTAAGCAGTTTTATCATCCGCCAACAGCATATTAGTCCTTTCTGGACTGAAACTTGGTTTATTGGCCCTCATCCTTCCCATTACCTTTCCCCAGCATTTGTTATCAACAAATGTTAAATGTTAAATACCGTGGTGGAAGGGACTGAACCCTCTGGGACTCTATAGCCCCCCCAAAAAAACACTTTTTGAAAGTGGCCACAGGGTCAGAGTTAGGGCTGCCAAGTGGGGGCGGGTAAACCCCCACTTCGGAGGCCCGATTCCCACCGCCGCGGAATCGGGGCCCGGGGGGAACTCCTCCCCCCGAAGCGCAGCATGGCTGCATCACCAGAGGTGACGCAACCACGTCAATCATGTTGGGGGCGTGGCCCCGATCGTTGGAGGGAAAACTCTATGGTTTTTCCCCCGACGATCTGGGCCACACCTTCAACATGATCGACGTCGCATGTCACTTCCGGTGATGTGCTGGTGGCGCGCGTGCACGCACATCAAGGACCGGCTCCCGGAGCCCGGCAAGGCTCCCCCGCTGGTAAGAAGATTGGACTTGGCAACCCTAGTCAGACTAGGACCACCGAAGCATGGTGCCCTCAGTTCCTAATTCGGCCAGATCTGCGGTAGGATACCATGTTTGATGGTACTGAAAGCTGCTGAGAGGTCCAGGATGCACTGCTTGTTGCTTTCCCAGCAAATATCGGTTAGGAACACCAAGGCCATTTCAATCCCAAAAGCAGGCCTGAACCCAGATTGGAAAGGGTCTACATAATCCATTTCCAGCCAAGTCCACCTGAAATTGTTCAGTCACTCTCAAATACCTTGTTGAGGACTGGAATGTTGGCCACTGGGCAGGTATTAGTGGTTAACATCAGCTTGCTTATTTTTCTTTAGGACAGGTATTATGGCCATTTCCTTTAAGGTAACCAGTGCCACACCCTCCTTCAAGGAGGTATTTACAACCTCCCAGATATGTTCAGCTCACCTGAATTGGCTCACAGTTTTCAGCCAAGAGGGGTGAAGATTGAGACTAAATCACACTTTGAAGCAGCTTGTCCACTTCATCACACATCAGCAACTGACAATTACCTACGTGTCAGAGACCAGACTGAACTCTGACAGCATTTTGAGATTGAATTGAATTAACAACAGAGTCCAAATACTGACAATCAGAACATTTCTACTGGTCTTGCTCACATACCTGTCATGAAATCTAAAGCCCTTTCTGTTCCTATTCTTTTAGAGTTTCTGACTTTTAAACTGGTGTTTTATATTGAATGCGTTCGTTTCATATCATTTTTATTAGTTTTTATCTGCTCCGGCACAGGCCCCAGGGAGCTGGCAATGGGCCTCCTCTGGCCTCCCTGGGGCCACAGTGCTCTGGCGCGGGCCCCAGGAAACTGGTGACGGCCCCCCTGTGGCCTCCCTGGGGTGGCAGCACTCTGGCGCGGGCCCCAGGGAACCAGTGATGGGCCTCCTGTGGCCTCCCTGAGGCCACAGCGCTCCTGTGTGGGCCCCAGGGACGTGGCAACGGGCCTCCTCTGTCCTCCCTGGGGCCGCAGAATATTTTATTTAACATAGAGGAGAAAGGTCAGGTGAAATCAGGAGTTGAAATTTCTGAGGTAAACCCAGTACATGCACGGACTTTCGTTCTTAGGTTTCAGGTTAATGAGAGTTTCTTGAGCTTTTCACAGTGACTTAAATCTTGATGTTGAGAGGCTTTTGTTACATTGTTCTCCCCAAATGCTTCACTAGACTTTCTATGAGTATTATCTGACTCTTTTAGTTTCCAAAAGAATGGTATACTCTTTCCAGTACCCAAACCACTTCTCTTGAAACACCAGTGCTCATCTTGGGTTTTTAACTGACTCTTAAGGTTTCCAAAGGCAGTTGCTAACACCACCAGACCAGGGATCTCTGTACTCTTCAGAGCTATCACCCTGTTTGGACTGGGTAGGGAAATTCCTTCTCTCTCTAGAAGGTATCCCCTTTCCTTTGCCGGAATGGGAGTCTCCTTCTAACTACCCACTCATCCTTGTGAGTTTTCCCCAATGAATTCTCCTTCTCAGCATTCAGCTCTAAAGTCTCTCTCTGCTTAGCTGATGCTAACCAATCCAATTGCTTGGAGCAGCCTGTCACTCAAGGCTGTCTGGTTCTGTGAAGAATTAACCCTTCACACTCCTTTATCTGATTACACAGTACTTCTAAGCTTTTAAAAGTGCAGCCTGTCACACGTGTTTGTAATTGATACTGTTTTCACACTTAAAAGCACTGTAAAGTCTGTAATGATGATAATCTATGCTCTCAGTGATGAAGCATACTAATAATAAATCCTTCAAAGTTCTAGTTATCCTAAAACTCATAGTGGAATAATCAGCACATTCAGAATATCATTATCATGCCAGTGTTTCCTAGTAGTTTCCTTAATCTGAAATGACAAGTGACTATAGTATATAGAAGGAAAAAAAGAAACTGGAAATTTTCTCTCGCAATCTTTTATTCAAGTGAATGCATGGTATTTCATTGGATTTCTTCATGGCTAGATTGATAGCTTCCTCTGAATATTCCCAATCCTTCAATTTAACATCTAGACCATTTGCACTCTATGCATAATCACTTTGTTGGAATGATTACATTTTATGGAAAGGAATTACCTGTATGGCAGAGAACTACACATTTTAGTCCTTAACTTCAAACCTTTGAAACTACTATAAAGCTTTTTATTCGCTTCCAACTCCAGTTTCTTAATTATAATTGTTTTATCCTCCCCATTTATTTTCTAAAATTAACTGTTCCTTATAATGAAAATTGAGTACTGTATGGCTAGCATTTCTTCCATTGACACTTTACCTATTGCATCGTCAAAAATTAATATCCAGTATTGTTAATATAACAACTAGCTTGTTTTCTCTCAGGCTCCAAGACTGTTAAGAGACTTGTGTGTTTCATTTCGTGTCAGAGAGATGTTTGATTTACTACTAGTTTTTACATTTGCAGTTGGGGGCTGCTGTTGTACCCCTTCCTTCTTCCTAGTAGGCCCAAGGTGCAAGTGTAGGCAGTTACAAGCTGAATCTAATACAACTTCCCTGTTGCAGTGTACCTGGCATTCTATACTGGATGCAGATAAAAGACATATCCTCCCCTTTGCCTTTTTTTAAAACCATCAAACCTGGTGAAGGCTTCTGGAGAACTCAAAAACTTGTGCACCATTGTGTCCTATTTTTGTTGGTCTTCAAAAAAAAGATGTGACATGGCTTTTGTTTCTGGATTTCTCCCATTCTTGTTTTGACCAAACTCAGTCAAAATAAAATTAGCGATACTAAACAGTATCATATCAACATCTTCTTATCTGTGTTGTAGATAGAATGGTCTGTTTGTAATTTGACCTCAGTCAAATTACTTTTCCCTTTACTTCCCTCAGGAAGTGATTGCTTGATATGAATCTTGGTCCCTATGTGGTTACGCCATACGTTAGACAACCCCCCAGACTTGCTGAAAATTGATTTCTCTCTTATACTAGTCTGTTCTTATCTTTAATTACTTCATAACCACTGAAATAACAAGCATGACTTCTGCCAATCTTTTCTGCTCTCAAGTATAAGAAAAACAGAACATAAGAAGAGCTATGTGAATCAGACAACTGGTCCTTCTCGTCCAGTTGTGTGTTCTATGTTTAAGGCAGTTTACAAGTACCAATAACAAATCAACATGATCATAGGATCATAGAAGTTACCTTCAGGGTCATCTAGCCCAACCCCCTGCACAATGCAGGAAATTCACAAATATCTCTCCCCCACACCCCCAGTGACCCCTGTTCCATGCCCAGAAGACAACAAAAAATTTCCAGGATCCCCAGCCAAACTGGCCTGGAGAAAAATTGCTTCCTGACCCCAAAGTAGCAATCAGCATTTCCCTGGGTGTGTAAGAAAGGGCCAGACGAGCTAAGCACTGAGGCAACCCTTCCTGCCCTCCCTCTCATGATAATAAAATAAAATTAAAAGAAGCTATATATCACAATTAACACAACTTTGTACCTAAGTGCTTTCTGGTTCCAACTGATTTAAGATGACCCCAGCAAGGAACTTTCAAGGCAATTGAGAAACAGATGAGCTTTGCCATTGCCTTCTTCTGCAGAGCCTTACTGGGTGGTCTCCTATTCAAGTAGTAACCCTGCTTAGCTTCCAAGATTGATTGGGTGGGGCTATGCTGCCTTCCTGCCCATGAACAAGATTAGCCCTGTCATATAAAACAAGAAAAAGGGTATAATCTCAGTGGAAAGTTTTCCTTACCTCCTGCAGGAGCTGATTCCCGAGATCTAGGGTTGCCAACCTCCAGATGGAGCCTGGGGATCTCCCACTTTTACAACTGATCTCCAGCTGACAGAGATCAGATCCCCTGAAGTAAATGGTTGCTTTGAAGGGTGGACTCTATGGTATTGTACCATGCTGAGGCCCCTCCCCTCCCCAAACCCTGCCCTCTCCTGGCTCCACCCCAAAGTCTCCAAGTATTTTCCAACCCAGACCAGGCAACCCTATTGAGATCAGGTGCCACAACTGAGAAGGCTCTGGATCTGGGCAATTGTGATCTTTTTTTGATGGGCAGATCTTTTTTGATGCCACAGAGACTGAGGACCAGATTCTAACAATATATGGAAGAAGAAAAAGAGATTGGATTTATACCCCGCCCTTCACTACCCAAAGGTCCTCAGAGTGGCTTACAAACTCCTTTCCCTTCCTCTCCCCACAACAGAAACCCTGTGAGGTAGGTGGGGCTGAGAGAGCTCTTGACAGAAACTGCTGTTTTTCAAGAACAGCCCTTATCAGAACTATGGCTTGCCCAAGGTCATCCAGCCAGGTGCAAATGGAGGAGTGGGGAATCAAACCCGGTTCTCCCAGATTAGAGTCCACACACTTAACCACTACACCTTCAACTATTTTTCCCCCCAGGCCATGAAGGTTTAATACCAGTATCTCAAGAACCTGGAACATGAATCAACATTGCAAGGTCATATCTCTCCAAAAAGAAAGAGACCCTTTGACCAAGGTGTAGATGAAAAAAAGTCACATACAAAGAGTGCAATTTCCCATAGTGTCTTTAAAAAAACCCAATAGTCCTCTTTGTTTCCAACATGGTGGCAAAGGCCAAGAAGGCCACATGTCTACACAAACACATTTAACTTGAATGCTACTCACCTCACCTTTCTGAAGAAGTCAGCAGTGACTCATGAAAAGCTCATACCCTACCACAAATTTTGTTACTCTTTAAGGTGCCACTGGACTATTACTTTTTTCTGCTCACCTTTCAAAACTAGAATCAGCTTCTCAGAAGGTGTTAAACTGCCAGAAGAGTAGTGTGGCCAGTACTGCACAGAGGAAGCAACAGAAGAGCTGAACACAATTTCCTGGGGGGTGATCTATGAGGGCACATTTCATATATTCTAACTTGATTAAATTGCCATTGGTCTTGTTAGCTGATCTGTTGCTTCCTCCTCAGGGCTGTGGTCATAAGCACTCTGTGTGTGAGGAATTAGCACATAGGAACTGCTAAGACGAGCCAAGCATTTCAGACTAAACCTGCCAGGTTCCATTGAAAACTGATTCTGCTTTGAGCCACCGTTCTGCAACAAGGTGAAGGCTAATACCAAATCCAATAATAGAACCCTGTAGAAATTCTGTGGCAGTTCTTGAAATAACAAAGTTTGTGTAGGGCTCAAATAAGACACCTAAAGAAACCCATGAAATCCTATAATAAATGTGTTTCCTAGAGCACTTTCCCCTACAGGTTCTGAAGCAGTGATTGGTAAAACAGTGTATTTCATTGATTCTCTGGAGTCTCCTAGTTTAATAGCATTTCACAACTACAGCACATAACATTAGATTATAGTCTCCCAGCTACAATATAAACTACATGACCGTAAAGTCATAACACATGGTAATGAGACATCCCAACCTGATGTAATATGAGAGAAAAAGAAAAAAAAATCATTACAGCATATCACTTAAATGTACCCATCCTTAAAGGAGAAGCTCGGCGGGTATTTCATATTTACAGCATGATTAATTTTCTACAGTGCTGAATCACTGTACATCTTCATACTTCCATGGGGCATCATCTTTGCAAGCTGTACACATATTTCCAAGAACTGTTCAGCAAAAGAAAATGAAAAACAAGGTCTGTTTGCACTTTTGGAATTGACTGTCAATCTGGTCCACAGTGGGCCTGATAGATTCGTTTGTTATTGGGGTTTTTTTGAGTCAGTATTTCACATCATGTTGCACAAATGTTGTACCATAAGCCACCAGTGGCATTAAGCCAAGAAGTATCCCATGAGGGTCATAACCAGGGGTCCCAGTATGGGTGTCATGGCACCACCAACACTTTTCTTGGTGCCCACCAGTGTTCCCTCTAAGCTGAGTTAGTGTGAGCTAGCTCACAGTTTTCTAGCCTCCGGCTCACTCATTTTTGTCTTAGCTCAGGAAGGATGGCTGTAGAGCAAACTAATTTATGCAATAGTAAAGTTGCTTGCTCACAACTTTAATGCCAGTAGCTCACAAAGTAGAATTTTTGCTCAGAAGACTCCACAGCTTAAAGGGAACACTGGTGCCCACCAAGCATTTTTAGAACACGTATGAGGCCAGTTGGCGTTCTTGCCTAGTGGGGCTTCTGATTTACCCCTGATTGGCTGTGCAGATTAAAATAGCATTGTTTAATTACCCTGCTTCTCTCCCGTACTTGGACTTCTTCTATGTGTGTGGCTCTGTCTCTTGTAGCAGTCATCTCCAGTGCCGGTTCTGCCTCCTGCGGCAGCCATTTTGTGATTGTGCCCATCACCCTGTGTCAGAATTCCAAACGTGCCCACAGGCTCAAAAA
This sequence comes from Gekko japonicus, assembly GCF_001447785.1. Taxonomy (NCBI): domain Eukaryota; kingdom Metazoa; phylum Chordata; class Lepidosauria; order Squamata; family Gekkonidae; genus Gekko; species Gekko japonicus. The sequence goes on along the minus strand of NW_015174287.1, from coordinate 868,166 downwards.
GTTTGGGAACCCCTAGTTTTTAGCTCTGCCCTGGCCCCAGCATTGCACTAGTCAGGGGAAAGAGATATAAGAATGGCTCCTGTTCTTCTCACTCCCCAGTTTGAATTGGTTTTCCATTATGAGACCTTCTTCCACAGCTGACACAAGACAGCAGGACAACTTCTTAACATCTTAGTATCTCCCATTCTACTTTCACTCTTTGAAACCTACCCCCATATGTATTTTTCCTGCCTACCTCTTAGTTTATCCAGTTCCTGTCCAAATTTCTGGCTTGGTGGCCCGACAGACCTCCAGCTTCCCATAGCCTCTTGCTTCTCTCTTCCTCTCCTACTACCTTCCCTTCCCCACCCATATCTACATTTTCCCATCTCATTTGGGCCTGACTCTTACACTTTTCTCTGCTCCTTGGGAGGTTTGTTTCCTTCAAATAGCCACATGGAAGGAATACATTTAGTCAGGTTAAATTGGACGCTAGGGTCTTGCAGTGTGGGTGTTTTACTGAATTGCAATAAGTTAATCACTGCTGTTTTTTTTAACCATTGCACATAGCTCCAGAGGGAAGCTATCATTTTAGTTTTCTTAGCTACTCTGTATCTTGATTAGGACAATGAAGTCATTTTCTGCTTAAGCATCTGTCTGTCGTCCCTGCTGCCTCTGCAGGCTTGTTGAATAAAGGTCCAGAATTGTGTAGATAATAGATATAAAAATCCCCCATGGACCAATGTTCAGGTCTTACACATGTGGAGACAGTTCTGTGCATGCACCTTGACAGGGGTATCCCTTTTGGATAAAATTCATCCTAAAAAAGTGTGTGTGTGTGGGATCTCCGATAAGCACAAGGCTGCAGGTTTGTGCCTCGGATAACAAAGAGGATGTTCTAAGTGTCGAAGCAGGGGGGCAGGAAAGTAATCAGGGAAATAGGATAAATCAGAATGGACTCCATGGCAGCCATACCCATTATTGATTGCAGCCTGGGTCCCTCCTGCCACCCCAGCCTCTCTGATGGGAAGTGGTGTCAAGAGGGGGCAATGAGCAGCAGAGAAATTATGGCAGGCGAAGAGGCATTTTATCCTTCCATCACCCATTGCTTTTCTTCTGTAAATCTCCTATAGCCTCGTTTTCCCACTTTCAGGATTCCAGACCTGTGTTTTGCTCTGGAAAGGTAGTAATGCACTGCACACAATGACCTTTCCCACTTGTTTGTATCTTCAAGGGCATCAGGTAAATTTGGACAATCAGGTTACTATGTAGGAAACGTTGGGAAGTCTGCTATGTAGTGATAGAATGTACAGTTTAGAGACTTCCCCTTATGTGTAATAGTGTTAGGGAACTGGCTTGAGGAAATTGCTCTAAGTTTACATGACCTTAACTAGTGAAAGGCTCAGAAGAGCACTTTACAAGATGTTTTTAATTGCTGTTCATGTTGTATTTTTTTTAAGCCATTCCTCATTCAGCTAAGGGCTTTTCAGACCTTATAGCCACATATACTGGGAGCCTACCTACAACATATAATGGAAGCATGGACTATCCCTGATCATCCTGATATGCACAGTCGCCATGCCATATGAACAGGGGAAATGTGCATATTTACCTTGTGTGTATAGCCTCCTGTATTTGTGAACAAGAACCCCTGAAAAACCCAGTGGTCAATTTGTGTGTACCGAAGCTCTTATTCGCACAACATGGTGAGTACCGATATTAGGAGGATCATAGGTAGTGGGTGCTACCATTGTGCACATTTGGTGGGCTTCCAGTACACATGGTTTTAATGTCTGAAAATCCCTTTGGTCTTTATGCTGAAGTGCTGCAATATGGACAACCATTGTTGGATTTGAACTACTGGTGTTGCCCCAGCTTTATTTGCTGGCTTAGTTTCTTGCTATGGAGAGACAGCTTTAGTACCTACTTGTCATTCTCTCTGTGTGTGTATTTGGAAACCAATGTCTTCAAAATAAAATTAATTGTCTATTTTAACAATGGCTACATAATAAAAAACTATTGACTATAAATCGGTGAAGAATAAAGGACCTTAATATCGTAATCCTAAACAGAGTTGCACCCTTTTAAGCCTGCTGACTTCAATGCACATAGATCGGTATAACTCTGCTTAGGACTGCAGTATAAAAGAGGTCCATATTTGTGTAATTTGTGTTATCAATGCCCAATCTCTTCACAGATTCTTTACTGAAGTGGGCCTTGGGCATAGCTAGCTCCTGCAAACTAAAATGGCACACGCCCCCACCCCCCCACCCCCAAAAATGCCATACACATTAAAATGAAAACATAGCCCATTTAACCACCTTCTCAAACAACACATGAACAAATGTTATTTCAGAGTATGGTTTCTCAGTAAAAGTGGTGGTGGTGGGACATCAATAGCACCTATTCATAAATGAAAACTACACGCATATAAATTTGTCACTGTGAAATCTGAGAACCAAGAAGAGAAGTGGGGAAGACAAATTTCTCCTTAAAAGAAGACCCTAGCCACAAAACTTGATATCTTGGGGAAAATGCCATCCCCATTCAATGCTGCAATTCCTGTGTTATTACTGTAAGTTACCATGAAACCATGTAGAAAATTAGGGGGACCCTTACTACTTGTTAAAGACCTCATGTTTACCACACATAAGAATGAGAGGCAGTCAAAAATACATCATGTTTGCGCTAATACGGACAACTAAGCATTTAGGACATAAAACTCTGCTGATTGGTCCTTCATAGGTAGAGAATGATGGTTGCCGGATTTTGTGAGTATTGTATTATCACGATTAAACCTGATATGATTGACTTTATAAGCAAAGACTCTTGCTAAAGCATTATAATAGAACATAGGTGGACCTTTTCTCCAGGTGGCTGGCTTTGCCTCAATAAACCATTCACCGCCAGCTCTGGTGCAAAGAAATGGAAAGCAGTAATTTCTTTGCTATCATAACTACCATCTCAGAGGGCCATCAGTGGACTATTTGGCAAGTCCTGGCATCTTCAGCATGAGTGCATTCAAGCTGGCCTCCTCATCCTGTTACACAGACAGGCGCTCTTGAGACAGAGGTGGCACCTTCAGGGCTGTCATATTGATTGCTGAGAACTAAATTCCATCCTGTCTCTTATCCAAGTATTATTGGAATAGCCCACACCATCTCCTGCTAATTCTTCCGAAGCCTTTAGTAAGCCGTTCAGGTACATTGGTCTCTGCTGGAAGATGGAAGCTTCAGCCACAGCATTTAATCACAGATCTTTAAAAATTCTGCTCACTTATGATCATTATTAAATATTCATGCTGATAGTTAAATATCCCAGTTTTCCATAGTGCCTCTTTGAAGACCTGCACTTATCAAGGAAAGTGAATGCTCATATTGGATTTTTCCCATTTTTAAATGTACCATTTCGATCAACTCTGATCTAAAACTCCAAATAACCACTTTTCAAGCCATGCTAATAATAATAATAGCCTTTGCGTAGCACTTTGCTGTGTTCTCAAAGCACTTCATAGGCATTATCTCAGCCAGTAATCTTCTCAGTATGTATAGAAAGTATCGCCAAATTTCTTTGTCATTCATATGATTTCCAAACCCCTTACTTCTTTAGTAAGAATAGCTTTTTCCCTATCATACAGAACATTTCAAGGTGCCAGCATTCATTTATAGCTGAACTTGCTTCAATGACCTCCCAATGACAGTTTACAAATGTTAGACACCTCTTGATTTCCCTTGTGATTCACCTCTGGAAATATTTCTCAAGGCACGTCCATTCTTCTAATGCATACTATTAGCTGCCTGAAAAATGGGTTGTGCTGACACCCACAGATATTCAGGTTTTAATCTAAATGTACTTGATCAAACCTTGGTTTTAGAAATACTATTTCAAAGGTTAATTTGTGAGGTCAACAAAGTGCTCCTATAATACAGACTATATACACTTACCATTAGTGCACGGCGGTACCCTCAATGATTGCCTGTCAAAGGTAACTGCAGAAGAATATTCTGATGAGGGGCCAATTTTTTTCCAATGCCTAATCACTGTTCTCATTTTGATGAATTATGATGCTCCACTAAACTTGCACTGTTGATTAATTTCTATTTCTCTTCATTAGCTTAGAACAAAATAGTATATCAAATGTGCCATGCAGTGCTAGCATAGACACATTTTCTTTCCAAGTAATGGTTAAAAAAAAAAGACATACAAAATATATGGCTAAGGATCTATAGAGATCAAGATCAGAACTAAGCAGAATCCCTTACTTAAAAAAAAGTATCTTCAGCAATGCTCAAAAAAGTCATCCTTTCCAGTTACTTTCTACCTCCAAGTGCAAAAATATTAACGTGCTCATTTATTTGGACCTCATCTTTCCTAAGTGATGCATCGCATAGCTGGATCTGACTTATTGTACAACATTGTGACATCATCCCACAGAATTAGCAGTAGCCAAGAAGACAGTGAATGGCGCACAGGATTGAAAAAGGGGAATATTTGCAAAATATAAACATTTTCTGGGGGAAAATACGTACTCAACCAAAATTACTGGTTTCTACCAAAACATCAAAGCTTGAGGACATTCATTCTAGCTGCAATCAGGGCAAATTGGCCCTTATGGCCACGGGGAAAATGCCCGGGAGCCACCTCTCCTAGACATCTGTTCTTGGGTACAATTCAAAGTGTTTTTTCTTACTTTACATGGCTTGGGAGACAGGGTATTTGAGGAATGGTCGCCTCCCATATTGTCCAGGCTGCCAGTTAAAATCTGTTTCCCAAGCCCTGCCCCTGCCTTCAGAGGTATGGTAGGTGACAAGTTCTAGTGTTGCCAACTCCAGTATAGGAAATTCCTGGAGGTTTAGGGGTGGAGCCTGGGAAAGGCAGATTTTAGGGAGGGGAGGGAGCTTGGCGGGGATGTGAGGGCAAAGAGACCAACATCTGAAGCTGTCATTTTCTCCAAAGGAATCGATGTCTGTAGTCTGGAGATCAGTTTTAATTCCGGGAGATTTCCAGGCCTCATTTGGAGGCTGGCGACCCTAGTGGCAGCTAACAACAGAGCATTTTCAGTGGTGGAACTTGCTTTCGGACTATCCCCCTTGAGAGCAAAATTGCCCTCTCCTAGGTCTTCCCTCTGCAGAGCTTTGTCGATAGAAGAAATACAGCGATTCCTTCTCCTTTCCCCTGCCCACTGCAGCCTCCCAAACTGCATGGCTTATATTGTATCAGTCCTATTTCATGGGAATTAACTTTTCAGGTGTCAGAAAAGAATGATGGGGGGAAGGAATGCAGGAAATATCCACTGCCATCAGGTCTGGATAATGGGAACCAGCCTTAAATAACCTTGGTTTTCCTGATTTAAAAATTGGCTTTTATATTAAACAACAGCAAGTTTATTGCTAGCAGCGGAGGAGAAAGACTTGGAAATAGGTGGACAATATCTGACAAAGGTTTGTCTACCAGAAAGAGATGGTTAAGATCTCCAGCACTGTTCTCCTTTCCCACAGGACCTCCTTTGGATCTGTCTCACCCGCCAGCATTGTGCTGTGCAGGGCCGTGTGGTCTCAGGGTGGACAAAAAGAGGTGTTAGGCAGCATCCAAGATCCCTTTTGCCCATTTTGGAGTACCTTTTGAGTTCCTTTCCACTGGGCAAGAAAGCTTAGAAGGGTACTCAGGAGTGGCACCTTCAATACATTTCCAACAATCCCACTTTCTTCTAGCCCAGTCCTGCTGTATACCACCTAGATCATGGTGAGCATCCCCATGAGCCTTTGGGAAATATGCAAATTTGCATGTTTGATTGACACTCCTCACCATGATCTAGGTGGTATACAGCAGGACTGGGCTAGCAGAAAGGGGGATTGTTACAGATGTACTGAAGGTGCCACTTTTATTTATTTTATTTATTTATTTTATTTATACCCCGCCCTCCCTGCACGCGGGCTCAGGGTGGCTTACAATATATGGGTGCAATACAACACCATAATTCCACAATAAAGGCACACAGTGCCTTGTAAGCTTTCATGCCCTATGTAAGCTTTCATGCCCTATGGAAGGGAACTCAAAAGGCATTTAAATGCCTTCTGAGCTATCTTTTCCTAGGTCCTGTGATACCCCCCAAGAATTCCACTGTGGGAGGGAGAGGCTCCTCAAAAATAAGGTTTCTAATACCCTCCCACAAAATAAGGTATCTGGCATGGCTATTTGTGGGGCAGGTCTTTTAATTAAGGGTGCAGAGCCCCAAAATGCCCCACTGTGGCCATGGGCCTTCCAAGGAGCCAAGCTGGCCACTCACAAATATTTTGTGCAATGTGGCAGTGGGCTCCTGCCCTGCCAGTGGCTCTGGGCCTCTAAATTGGTGTAGGCCTGGTGCATCCCGGTGGCCAGGTGTTAAGTCCAGAGTTGATACATCAGGATTCGAACAGGCTACTATTCCAATGCTTCTGTAATGATTTCCTGAAACCAATATCCATTCTCTTACTTCTTGTCATATCCCCTTACCATAACATTTATTGGAAAAATACAAATTATTTGATTACTTGGATACTGGAAATAAAGGGTCTTTCTGTAAATTCAATACATAGATCTAATTTTGGTAATATAAATAGCCTTGGTGGAGTTTGGTGGGAAAGATTTGAAAGGAAAGATGTACAAGTATAAGGATAAGGGCTCTTTTTGTAGCAGGAACTCCTTTGCATATTAGGCCACACCCCCTAATGTAGCCAATCCTCCAAGAGCTTACAGAGCTCTTCTTACAGGAGCTACTGTAAGCTCTTGGAGGACTGGCTACATTAGGGTTGTGTTGCTTAATATGCAAATGAGTACTTGCTACAAAAAGAGCCATTCTTGTCATATTTTGTTCTGATTAAACTAAATCAAAATATGTCCCCATTCTTACCCTCCATGGCAACATACAGTTGTCTGGATAATGAAAATGATGTTGTAGTATCAGGTATAATGATAATCAGAGTACTAAACTACCAAACATACAGTATTTTAGATCACCAGATTGCTGAAATGAAATTATGTGTACAGTAGTTACATATTATGACACTAGGTTCTTCTCATGTGGATAATCTTTTTCATATTGGCAACAAAGCGCACTCATGGTGCTATATGATAAATAATAATTAAAATTATCCGCATGAGAAATGTGGGTAATTTTTGTGCTTAAATTATGGCAGGATTCTGAAAAATGACTCCATTGTCTTGCTGAGTGCGCTACAGGTGTATAAAATTAATTACCACTTTTTTTTCCAAAGTAAGCAAATTTCAGTATGTCTTGGGGTGGGGGAATTCCAGCTTAACTCACACAGTATGTTTATCCTTCTGTAATTTTTGAACTTTAGAGACTGAACTAGAGTAAGCTTTTGATAATATTCCTGTGCTGTTTTACCAAGAACTTTAACAGCTCCTAAATATCTGATGAATTAATTTGGAGTCATGACAGACTTGGCTCATTTTTTTAGCTGAGCAGATCTAGGTGAACAGGAATTAACCTGAAGCATGTTATTTGTGTCTTGAAAACACATATTCATAAAAGACTGGGACTGTCAAAAGTAAAAATATGCCTCTGAATTTGCAGCATCACCTCACACCACTTCGCAGGTGAAATGGAATTCCATTACATCAAACCAACTAACCTACCCACAATTCCAAATTTGCAGGCCTGCAAAATAAATCTGTTTTTCCAGAATATTCACTTCTCTGTTGCACCCATTCTTGCAAGCCAATTAAATGCTTTACTAGTAACATAGGATCCTTATTTTGTCTACTGATATTACTAGATACCTATGCTATATTTTGGGCCCATCATATTAATAATGTCCAAGTATCCAAATATGGTACTGTTGTGTGCCCACATACTTGAAGGACCACCTTGTCATGCCCTGGAGATGTACGATGATTTCAAGTGCACCAGGGAGTTCCTGGGATCTTGACAGTTGCTTGTTGCCCTCCCACACCTAAATGAAAACACGGCACACTTTTATGGGTAAACTAGGAACTTTTTGAAACTAGCTGATCTGCAATTTAATAACTCTTAAAGCATGGGTTGTTGTAACTGGCTTGCAAAGCAAGCCTCATAAATGGGTAACACCACCCTGGCTCAGAGCCAGGCCCGGAATTTCTCCGGACCTTTATCTTCACAGCCCACACTTGAGTGATTGAGGGGATGAAAGGGGATAGTCCCAGCCCATGACTGTTCAGCCTTAAGGCTTGCCATATACCCTCCAACCCCAAGGGGGCCCCAACTGAGCCACCCAGACTGCAAAGCTAATAGGTGCCCAATTTGATAACCCCTCTATCACAGATATCTCAGGGTGCTTACCAATTGAACTTCCCTTAACCTGTGCTTTTCCTGCCTTCCTAGATAGGGCATAACCAGAATAAGGTAAAGGTAAAGGTTCCCTTGCTCGAAAGCCAGTCGAATCCGACTCTAGGGTTGCGGTGCTCATCTCCGTTACAAAGCCGAAGAGCCAGCGCTGTCCGAAGACGTTTCCGTGGTCATGTGGCCGGCATGACTTAACACCAAGGCGCACGGAACGCTGTTACCTTCCCACCGAAGTGGTCCCTATTTATCTACTTGCAATTTCTTGCTTTCGAACTGCTAGGTTGGCAGGAGCTGGAACTAGAGACAGGAGCTCACCCTGTCTTGCGGCACCCGGGTCTTGAACCACTGAACTACTGACCTTCCACAGCCTGCAGTTCAGCGTCTTAACCACTTGAGCCACCGCAGCTCCATATAACCAGAATAACCAGGCCTATTTATACCTACCACCAACAAAAACCATATGAAGCAGGCAAAAAAAGGCCCTACTACATGGCCAATGTGAGTACAGCCCAAAATATTCCTGCATGGCCCCTTAACAGGTGACCAGCTAGTCTCGCATCATTGCAGAAAGGGGGAGGAAGTGTGGGGAGCTTGTGGAGCACTGAAGGCCAGGAGCAACTGCTGCGATTCAAGTCCTCCTGCCTGCCCAAATGGTCAGGTCACATGGGGCAATTGGCTTGCTCACCCCAAGTGTTCTTATTCAGAGCAGTGGGGGAGCGGGCAAATGCTGGCCCCTGCCCAATCAGGTGGGAACAAATCTTTTCCTAGGGCAAGATGGATAGCTATTATAAAACATGATGTGGGTACTGAGGCCCTGTCCACACGAGGGGTTTTGGGCCGGGAGTGGACCAGATCGGGGCTGGAGCAAACAGGCGCGATCTCACTACAACATCTGGGCAGCGTTGCGCACCTGTCCCCGATCCGGCCCTTCCCCCGATGAAACGCATCAAAAATGAACCACCTACTGAGGTGGTTCATCCACGACGGCCGCATCAATGCCGGCCGTGGGATTGCCGGCCCGTCTTTCTGCCGGCGCATCCCCGGCTCCTGCCTGAACTGCACATGCTCAGACATGCACAGTTCGGCAGTCTCCCATTCCCCTCCGTCGCTTCCCCCGGCATCTGATCGTGCCGGGGAGGGAATACGCTGCGGCTCAGGGAATCAATGTGATCCCGCCACAGCGTGTTTTTTGTGGTGCGGCTTTCAGAAGCCGCGCTTCAGCCCGTCCCTTTCCGCCCCATGTGGCAGGGGCCTGAGATGGGTGGGATTTGGGGTTGATTGGGAGATTGGGGTTCACCCCGAATCTGGACTCGGTTCCCGCCAGAAAAGGCAGGATGGGTTAAAAGATTGGTAATATCTGTTAGTCTTTGTTCAAATGCTGGGAATTGGATTCCCCTGTATGGAGCAGGTAGGGGTTGGAATTGCATTTGTTGCATGGATATCCAGGGGATGCTGGAGGTAACTCTTCTGCATTTTTAAGTTTAGCTTACTGTTATGTTTTTACGATTCTTTGCCTTAGATCTGTAATCAATAGGCTTGATAGAATTTTCCCTGTCCTGTGTACTAGCTTACTTTGTAGGAATAAAATTTTCCTGTTTAAGAGAGTAGACTGAGATTCAAAGTCCTCAGTCACACTTAGATATGCACACACAGGGGAAGGGCTGAAGTAACTGGGAAACTGCCTTTTGCACATGCTCAGAGGTAGCCTTTACTTACATTCCCGAGGTCACTGAATGTGGGAGGCTGGATTTTTAACTCGGAGTGGTGCCACGAAGAAGAGGAACATGCTTTACATGCACACAAACATGTTACATGCATGTAAGCACACATAGACCCATGGTGGGTTCAGTATGTGCATGTTCCTGTTTGGCTGCTTTGTTCTTCCCAGCAGGGTCTATTGTCAGCCCAGTCCTTGTCTAAGGCATGTTTGGCAACAGCCAGAGCTCAAGGTTTTTCAGTGATTTACACTTACCTAACTGGCTTTCTGGTGAATCTGTAAATCAGAGTCATTTCAAAGAGCTTAGCCTGAACCTAGACTAAGGGAGAATAGCCTGCTAATGGGGGCAATAAGTCGTTTTGAGACTGGGTTTTAATCAGGGGTCATTTTGTAGAAAAAGATGTGCAGGAGCTCATTAGCATAACTCATTAGCATTACTTATTTGCATATGCCATATCCCCTAACATCACCAGAAGTGTGTCAGGGGGCAACATCCACCGCTCAGGCTCCACTGGACTGTTTTGGATTGCTAGCTGTTGGGGGAGAGGGAACATGTAGATCTGTCCTCACAGAGGAGGGAGAGCTTGTATCTGAATAAAACTTGGTCTTAAAGGTGCCACTGGACTGTTTTGGATTGCTAGCTATGGGGGGGAGGATGCGCAGATCTGCCCTTACAGAGGGAGATCTTGTACCTGAAGGCGGGCCGGGGAGGGGGGCTCTGCAACTTACCTGGCTGCTTCTTGCTCCTTGTGGCCCAACTGAGGGCTGCTGGGAGCAGGGGGTGGGGCTTGTTGCATGTGCCCACTCCCTGGGCTCCTTACTGCCGGAGCTCTGCTCCTGTGCGCTCCCGCAGGAAATGACCCCTGGTTTTAATGCTTTTATATCTGTTGTTTTAATGTTTGTTTCATCGATTTGTTTTGTATTGTTGTGGTTAACCTGTCATTGGGTCATGAGAAAGGAGGGCATCAGGGACAAATTGGTCATTGACATTACTAGAAAATTTCCTGATGGGTCTCTGATCTAGAAGAGCAGGGAGGTGTTATCGTTTCATGCATCTGTCCCTCGGAAATGGCTACACTGGAAGGTTAATAGCAAACACTTGTTTTGTTAAGTGGGCAGGTACTTTTCTTGCTGTTTATCCATGCTGGAACCTCTGCTCTCTCTCATCATCATCCCTCATTACACACAGAATCACAAGTGGAAGATTTAAGATGGGACTCACACCAACCAAGCCTCTCTTTGCCCCAACTCCTCCCTTCCCCCTTTCTTTCTGTAATTGATTTCCTCTTTATCTGAAGAAATGAGCTCATAAACACTCATTTTGGAATAAATGTTGTGAGTTGTTAAGGTGCCACTAGGCTTCTGTTTTATTTTGCTACAATAGACTGGTATTGCTACCACTCTGCAATTATTCTTGCCCAGCCCATAAGTTATGGAGAGAATCCTAGACTAGGGTAGGGCTTCCAGCTTTCTGGAGCTAGTATCTGGAGCTATGGGCAGCATTCCAGCCCAGCATAAATAGCCAGTTGATTCCGCTCTCTTTTTCTAAGGCGTTCTTCAGACTGCAGCCACCATTTGCATTTTTGCTTGTGTCATGCAGGTTCTGATTATCATGCTTTTGGTGGGATCAGTTCAGACTTCCCACCAGGGTTCCATCTGTTCTGGGGGCGGGGGAGGTTTCCTCCTCCTCCTTTTTTTTTTTGGTATGTGCACTGAACTGTTTCAGCAGACTCCTCACTCCACCTATCTTCCTTGGAACACATGGGCAGGTTGTGATCGCTTTACATGAGAACAGCCCCATTGACTTCAGTATGTTTACACTTGTGTAAGAGTATCTCCTCCCCCCCTTCCCCAGGCTTATGATTAATATGTGTATCTTCTTCAGTCTCTCTCTGCATTGTTCTGGTAAACATCTCAAGAGCCGTTTTTAAGGAACTGGAGATACAGATTTCTTTTGTTTGCTTTCTGACATCCCTGCAGAGTGGAGGTGGCAGCAGACAGGCTCTGGGCTTTCACAGGCTGGAGAGGCAGAGAGAGAGCAGACCATGCACACATGCACACCCTCTCTCTCTCTCTCTCTCTCACACACACACACACAAGGCAGAGCAAAGACACACACACACACACACACACACACACGGAAGAGCAAAGAGGAAGGTGCCCCCAATGGAATGACTGCTTGTTTCAATGCAGGTGCATTCCAATGCTGAAATCTTTTGCCACTGGCATCCAATTTTTTTAAAAAATCCTGAAGGCGGGGGGGGGGGGAATGTTCAGATTCCCAGGAACAGGCATTCTTGGAGATTAATTTCACAATGAAAATAAAAAGTATGGGAGAAACCAGATTTTAAAAGAATGCAGAAAAATGGGGAAGAAATGTGACACCATTGGGATGTTTATGAAGTTGTCTGAACAGAAGAAAAAAACACAGTAACGTTTGGTAATGAAAGTGGAATTTTAAGGCAGTCTGAAAAACTCTTAATTTTGTTGCCTTCATTTTCTTCTATTCCTTCCGCTTCCTATGCTTTACATTCTGCAAGAATAAGCATAAGAACATGTGCCCTTCCCCTGATGTTGCCTCCTGACTCTGGGATTCAGAGGCTTAGTGCCTCTGAATGTGGAGGTTCTCCTAAATCAGCACGGCTAGTAGCCATTGATAGACTTGTCCTCCATTAATCTGTCTAATCCCCTTTTAAAGCTGTTTATTCCTGTGGCCATCATTACATCCTCTGGCAGTGAATCCCACATTTTAATTATTCTCTGCGTAAAGTAGTAAGGGCCCTTCTCTGCTCCCAGCACTGTTAATTGATTTATCCTTATTTTTGCAGAATTAAAATTATATATTAGTGAAAAGTGGGAACCTGTAATTAATGACTGAAAACAGAACTGGTAATTACAGAATCTAAAAGACTATGCTTAGTGAAAGAGGTTATCTTTTTATGAAGGTTTTGTAGCGACTGGGGAGGGGGGGGAAAGGGTTCTGCTCCAGTTAGCTGAATGAAACATAATGAGATCTATAATTGGATCCATTTTTGTAGGTGCAACATTATGCAGTGTTTGGAATTACATGGAACTTTTCATCAGAAGAGTTCTGTCTAGATCAAAAGAGTGCATATTCTTCACCCTCCTGACAAAACTTAATCCAGCTAATGTGCAGTGAGAGCCAGCATGTGGTGTAGTGGTTAAGAGTGGTGGACTCTAAAATGGAGAACCGGGTTTGATTCCCCACTCCTCCACATGAAGCCAGCTGGGTGACCTTGGGTCAGTCACAGTTCTCTCAGAACTTTTCTCTCAAGAGCAGTTCTCAAAAGAGCTCTCTCAGCCCCACCTACCTCACAGGGTGTCTGTTGTGCAGAGAAGAAACGAAGGTGATTGTAAGCTGCTCTGAGACTCATTCAAGTAGTGAAGAACAGGGTATAGAAACCAACGGGTCTTCTTCTTTATCCTCTTTAAAATAACCTTTCAGCAGAATGACCACAATGACAGAAAAGCACTCTGCACATATTCAAAGGCAGTGATGGTTGACATACTAATAGACAAAGGTCCCGTTCACACGGAGAAGTTGCCGCGCTAAAGACATGGATGATAAGTGGATTTTCAGTGCACGATCACACCACATCTGGGAAGCGTAGTGCACTTGTGGCTAACCTGTGGCTTTTTTTGCTGAAGATCTGGAGTAAAAAACCACCACATACAATGTACTAGTTTCCGGAAAATGCGGGGCAAGGGTGGGCGTCTGATCGCGTTTCCACTTGAATCCCGTGGCATTCGGTGCACGTCCATGTCCTGTTGCGAACCAGTTTTTTTTTTAAAGTCTCCACAGGATGTGCACAAATGATCATGTGCATGCACAACTTTCGGTGAGAAAAAAATCCCGTTTGCCACAGAAGCAGCGCCTAGCGATTGCTGGTGTGATCGTGCTACGCTGCTTCTTTGCTGCGCTGCAGGATAACCATGTGATCGACACCTAGCGGCCTAACCACAGGACCTCAACGGGTGGGTAACCCCAACAGCGGGGTACCTCACTTCTGACCTGAACCAGAAACCCACAGAACCAGGCCAAAGAGAACACTCTTGACCTATGCTAAGGAGCTAGCCAAAGCTCCGCAAAGGGTTTCAGTCTAAGGTAGCACAAGGTGCCCTCGAGGGCAATCTCCAATCTCCCCCTCCACCCCGCAAAGGTATGCATATGGAATGACCATGAGTTCCTTCAGGTAAAGTATCTGCATTCTCAAAGCCATTCAGTATATGTCTGGTGAACCTTCTCTGTCTCCATATCCCCACGTTTGTGTGTGATATCCTTTGCGTGATACCTGTGCCAATGTGGAAATCTTTTGTCTCAACATCTACCCTTCCCTCCCTCAGGATACCAACCAAGACAAACTTTTCAGACATTAAATCATTAACTATTCTTCCTGACACCTATCAGAGACCCATTTTCCCTTTTTGTCTAAGCCTGGGAACCCATTCAGCCTACCCCGGTAAGACTATCAATGGTCATTATTCCCATCAAGTCCTGGCCTGGGACACAGCCTCTCAAATTCCTATAAAAATAGAGAGTAAGTCCCAGCTCAGTGTGCACACTGAGGGCACCTATTATAGTGTACACCCCCAAAGCCTCTATTTGGGTCTCCTGTCTTAGAGTGAAACATTATCAATTTGTGCTTTCTAATACAGAATCTACACGGACATCTGCATGTGTGGAAAAGGAATATAACCCCTATAACTGCACCTTATTGTTATTTTGGATGGTGTGTACATTTTGATTGCTTAGTGTGATTGTAAACAGGGATATTCTCTAATAAAACTATTAAGTACTCTTTAAATCTGGAGTCTTCATACTGAACTGGACCTTGGTATATAAAGGTGTGCGATCCATTGTGCCCTTCTGGCCTCCTCTGTCTCATAGCTAATTTCCCCCAATATCAAGACAGGCCACTTGTGGTAACACAGGGGTGCAGGGAATGTGCTTACAAGTCAAGAGAAGAAGGGTTATATTGGGGGGGGGCTTGATTTGTGCCCAGCTTTTGAATTTTTCGTTAGCATTAGAGTTTTTAATTGAAACTGAAGTGTACTGGCTTTTTAGGGAATACACATATTTTGTGTCTAGTCTGCAAACTAGCTTGGGTGTACTTATTTCTGACAGCATTTTCATCCATAAAATGGCTGATTACTTGTACACAGGCTATATAAGAATAAGCAAAGATGCGCAACTGGTTTGAGGACTGCATTGCCTGTGTGGCAAAATTTCAGCCAATTGACATCTGCTTTTTTGGTGGCAGTCGTTCAGTGAAACCAGGTTCGTGTGCAAAGGTATATTTGCTGAGTAGCCTATGACTTCTTGCTAGTTTTCCATCTGAACAGGCTGCCCTTCGGCACTGTTATTGCCATCTCCTTCCATTGCCCCGTCTGTCACCTAACAATGCAATCCCAAGCAGAGTTACACCTTTCTTATTCTATTGAAGTCAATAGGCTTAAGAAGATAACTGTTTGGGCTAAATTGTAAAGCATCCACAATCAAGTAATGACCCCAGTTTCTTGGAACGAAGTCCAAGGATGTCAGGAATTTTACTAAATTCCCATTTTTATTAGCATCTTGGAGACATGTGTCTTTTGTTTATTTCAGTTCCATGATCCCTAGTATACCTTGTTGGGTAGTCAGAGGGGCCTCATCCCTCCCCATTTCACCATTAGAGAAGCTGTTTGGATACGTCTGTCAGTGGCTACTAGCCATGGTGACTGAGGATAACCTCCACATTCAGAGGCAGTAGACCTCTGAATCCCAGAGCCAGGAGTAGGGTTGCCAGGGCTTACCATTGTTGCAGTCAGGGGGGGGGGTCCCAGCCCCCCTTTGGGAGATCCTCAGTGCGCACGCAAAGCTTGTGTGCCACGATGACATCGCCCGGAAGTGACATCATCACATCAGACGCATTTGGGGTGGGGGCACTATCATTGGAGGGAAAACGTCGAGTTTTCCCTCGAATGATAGAGCGCCCCCTGCAGCGTGCCCAGCGTGATGACGTCACCTGGAGGTCGCCGCAATCCCGGCACTTTGGGGGTGGGGTTCCCTCCAGCGGCCAGATCCAAACTGGCAGGTAAGGGGCCCATTGAGCAGGCAATTCCCCGCCCCCCCCCCAGGGACCTGGCAACCCTTGCCAGGAGGCAACATCAAGGGAAGGCTTCGGCCTCTATGCCCTGTTGTTGGCCATCCAGAGGAGACAGGGTACTGGACTAGATGGACCACTGGTCTGATCCAGCAAGGCTCTTCTTATGTTCCTATGACCCTATGCAATAAATGATACAAACAATAATAGACGACCCTCTAGTGTAAGACTGCACAAAATCCTCTCTTCCTCCTGCTTTCTGTGGGGGGGGGGAGGTTAATACAGTTTCTTCCTCCTTCATTCTGTGATCCCAGCCATTAAGGAATCACACAATGCATGATATCACAGAAGCTGTAAGATTGGTTGAACTGGGGTTGTCGCTGAGTGAAAATGAAGCTTCATTGCCTTCTTTCTGAAATCCTTAACTGACCCTTGTCATGCAAGACTGTGCATTGCAATTGTGCATTTGGATGAGCAGAATGTGAATTCCAGTATGAACCCTATGGAGTGCAATACTGTGCATATAGACCTGCACAGGCCATTGGATGTGTACTCTTATCTGTGTTGTAATGTGTATCGAAATATGCATTTAAGCCAGCTTTGCATTTTGCTGTCGTTTCAGTGCTACAGTTCAGTGCAGTAAAGTTGCCACAGCTACAAGGATGCCCCCCTCTCCCCCCCACACACACAGACACGTCCTTTCCATTTCTTCCTCTCCCAGTTTCCTGAAACTAGGATGGCATTTTTGAGGGGTGTGTAAAAATCCCTTCAGATAGGTTTTCAGTTTGGTTCAGCCAGCCTGTTCAGTTCTAACAAAGCAAGTAGTTGATATTGGGTTTCAAAGGTTCTGGCTGTTTGTCTGAGTATTTGAATGGTCACTGCTAATAAACTGTAATCTGCGATCATCTAAGAATGATAAACACAAGCCCTTTGAATCTGATGATGAGATTGTAGCATCAGCTTGTTTCCTATCTACTCTGAGCTGTCGGCTAAACTGTTTGACCTCCCAGTCGGAATTTCTGATGGTGTGCTACAAAAGCTATCTGTCTGATTTCATACTCAGATGCGTTTATCTTTGGAAACATTCATGCGAGGCTTGAAACCTGACCTCTGTTCTCTATTCAAGATGGACAGTACTTACTGTTCTTTGGCCTCCTGATCTGTGTTATGATGACACAGTGCCCTTTGGGGGGGAAAAAATACCTTCCTAAGCTGAATATAGTGGGTTAAATCTTTGTGATGTCCATAGAATATGTGCAAAAATACCCATCCAAATGCTCAGCAAATGCAATGTGGGAAGAGGACAGAATTTTCCAGAAAAGGTTATGATGCTAATTTTTCAATTCCCCAGTGCAATGCTCAACAATACCTACCAAGTTATACACATTCAAGATTAGATAATGGCCTGACAGTTCACAGCATCTTTTTAGATAATTCTGTCTGGGATACCAGTTTCCTCTTGAAATCTTAACTATTTGGTTGCCGATTAATTTAGTAATATTCCTGTAGAAGAAGAAGAGTTATTTCTATACCCCGTTTTTCTCTACCTCAAGGAATCTCAAAGAAGCTTACAATCTCCTTTCCTTCTTCTCCCCACAACAGTCACTTAGTGAGGTAGGTGGGGCTGAGAGAGTTCTGAGACAACTGTGAAAGGCCAAAGGTCACCCAGCAGCCTTCATGCAGAGGAGTGGGGAATCAAACCCAGTTCTTCAGATTAGAGACTGCTGCTCTTAACCACTGCATCATGCTGACTCTGACAGAAAGCCTGTCTTGAATTAGCTAGTGCAATGACACCACCATGAGGTCTAGAAACTTAAAAATAGAGAAGTTCTGATTGATTTTGTACATTTCAGTGAAAAGACTAGCAGATAGGTACACACGGCAAGCACTACCCCTGTTTGTCACAAGTACCTAGCACATTCACAGGCAACAGTGAGCAAATGAGGCAGCTGCCCTGAGTGCAAAATGGGGCACCAAGATCTAGCTTTTTAAAAGCAGCTCCTGCAGTGGTGCATTCTTCCAGAGCCCACAATATTATCATTGTCTGAGAAGGAATCTGAAAAAGTGAGCGGTGACCAGTGTTCCCTCTAGCTGAGTTAGTGTGAGCTAGCTCACAGTTTTTTAGCCTCCAGCTCACACCTTTTTGTCTTAGCTCAGGAAGGAGGGCTCCAGAGCAAACTAATTTATGCCACAGCCAAATCGCTCGCTCGCAACTTTACTGCCAGGAGCTCACAAAGCAGAATTTTTGCTCACAAGACTCCACAGCTTAGAGGGAACATTGGCGGTGACTCACCAAAGCTCCTACCTTGCCACAATTTTTGTTAGTCTTTAAGGTGCTCCTGGAATCTTGCTCTTTTCCACTGAGAGGGAATAGGTCCAGTTCCAGCAGGCATCACGAGCTGGTGGCAGAAACACTGGCCTGCAGAGCTATGCAGGTGCACAGATATTGGTTGGCTAACAGCCTCTGACACAGGCCAGTAACAACATCATCTGCCCCTGAGCCGGGCTAGTCGGCTGCTATGGGCCTATACTCTGCTGCAGGGCTAACCCTGGTGCCTCTCCAAGCGGCCAGGATCTGAGAAGAAAGGGAGGGGATAAGGTGGAAGTAACATGTGGCTTATCTGGCTGCTGTAGGAACTGACCTGAAGGCCAGCACTTTCTTACAGCTGTTGCTTGTCGAGTTTCCATTCCGGGTCTCATTCTTATTCTTGCCCTGTCCCATGGCTACCTGAACCAGTGCTTTGCTTTATGGCAGGAGAGAGCAAGAGAGCGCAAGTTCCCACAGAGAAAGACTCTCACTATAGATTAATCCAAGATCCCAATACCTGTGCTTCCACCAACTTGCACCTTATGACCCTCAATGGAAGGTGGCCACCCATGTCTACCAACGGCCACTACAATCTGTGCAGTTTCTCCCTCCCCCCTTTTCTTCCCCTGCCATTCATTTTCTTCTTTGTGTAGACTAAAAATCTTGCCCTCCCCCGAATGAAATCCTTCATATCCAAACCATTCTTTCCAGGCTGTGGCTGTTCCTTCACAAAACAGCAGAACCTGTTGCAGCTGACATGTGAAAGAGCACCGTGGAATCCATTTTTGTTTGACTGTCCGCAGCTGAGGTAATGAAACTGAACATTAATCCAATGTGCCCCTTCAGAGAAGTAATGCGTTTTCTTTCAGGCTTTATTGGCCTACTGTTGTCTGGAATGAAGAAGATTGAAACTGGGAGGGAAAAGTCCATAGTAGCCCTGACAGTTCATTTCTGTGGAACTTGTTAGCAAACAGAACCCAAGAGTCAAGCATCTGAGTAAACTGTCCGGCATAAAATTTACTTGCTGAATGCTATCCGGCATCATGGTCAAATGCATCTGCTGTTCTGCGAGATGGCAGATAGAACGAATTAGCGTTGCATACAAATCAGTGGCATTCGCTGTGTGGGTACCCCCTGAAAGGTTGGCAGCCGTAAGAGAAATGCCAATCACCGTGTGTCACTGCTTCATTTGCATCGTATTGGTATTCAGAGGGCACCCAGCAACCCCAAAAGCAAATTTATTGCTACCAGAAAGTCAATATTTTACAATAACTCTTGGCTTTTCTGAAACAGCGTTCTAAAAGAGTACTTTGTGTCAGCTGTCTCCTTTTATGTAGATGTGTATTGCTATTCATTGCTAGGGATACCTACTGCTAGAATAATTCAACCAGGGATGCTTACTTTTAAACACTTGTTTTAGGGTGTGTTTTTTTTTTAAAAAAATAAACTGGCGGTATTTGCTTTCGCTTGAAAACAGGATTATTAGGGAGTTCTGTCTCCATTTTAATTTTCTTCTAACAGCATTTCCTGAATATTCTCATCCAGTAGACCAATAAGACGAACTCAGTTTCTACAGATATATCAGCCTTGGTTAAATCAGTTGACCTTCTGCAAATGACTACCAGGATAGACAAAGAAGAAACAAGAAAGACTTTTAGTTCCTTTGCGAGCACAAGATGAAACTGGACTGTATGAATTGCTAGGCACAACTGCAGTATGTTTTCACAGAGAGTCACTCATCTATCCCGTAGTGTGTAAATCTCATAAGATAGAAAATTCCACTAAAATGCATTCAGGTGGGTAGACATGTTGCTCTGAAGCAATGTAACAAAGTTTGAGTCCAGTGGCACCTTTAAGACCAACAAAGTTTAATTCTGGGCACAAGCTTTTGTCTGCACGCACACGTCTTAAAGTTGCCACTGGACTCAAACTTTGTTCCACTAAATGTGAAGATTTCAACTCAGTCATGAATGCAATGGGCTTTGGAAGCAAACCATCCTAGACCAAGCAGTCACTTTATTTTTTACAGCCCAGCTCCTCTGTTTTTTAACAGAAGCCACATATACAGAGATTAAACACATGTATAGTGTCCCTTCAATTTATCCCCAGGCCAAGGAAAGCTTCATAGGCTACATTTCTGCATAATGACCTCTGTTAAAAGCACTGAACAATTTCTACATTGGGTATATTTCTTACATGTAATTAATTAGATCCAGGTGGCGCAGCCGTGTTGGTCTGAAGTAGTAGAACAAAGTTTGAGTCCAGCAGCACCTTCGAGACCAACAAGGTTTTATTCAGAGTATGAGCTTTTGTGTGCAAGCACACTTCGTCAGACACAATGAAATGAATAGTGTTTGTAACGTAATACGATAAATTAGAATGGTAGATTGGAATGCATACCTCTGGTCTGGCAACAGAAGAGAAATACCATGACACTACAAATCAACCCACCTCAAAGAAGAAGATGCTATTAGTTACCTCCATGCTTGAGAGGAGATGGATGGAGTGTGACAGTAGGGTCTCAGATGATTGCTCTTAGGTAAAGGTAAAGGTTCCCTTGCTCGAAAGCCAGTCGAGTCCGACTCTAGGGTTGCGGTGCTTATCTCCGTTTCAAAGCCGAAGAGCCAGCGCTGTCCGAAGACGTTTCCGTGGTCATGTGGCTGGCGTGACTAAACACCAAGGCGCACGGAAGGCTGTTACCTTCCCACCGAAGTGGTACCTATTTATCTACTTGCAATTTCTTGCTTTCGAACTGCAGGAGCTGGAACTAGAGACGGGAGCTCACTCCGTCATGCGGCACACTCGGGTCTCGAACTGCTGAACTACCGACCTTCCCCAGCCTGCAGTTCAGCGTCTTAACCACTTGAGCCACTACACATCTATCGCCAATTTTGTCGTATTTATTTGCCTCACTGTTTTTCCCAATCCAAACAATGACAATTTTAAAACTTAGCTTGTTATTCCTGTTTGCATCTGTTAAAACATTTCATTATATTGTATGCTAATTTACTGTTCAACCTTTGCCTTATATGTATGGACTGGTAAGTTCCACTTCACTATGTCTGAGGAAGTGTGCATGCACACGAAAGCTCATACCTTGAATAAAACCTGGCTGGTCTTAAAAGTGCCACTGGACTCAAACTTTGTTCTTCATGTAATTAAATAGTGTACTTATTGGGAAATCTATTGACAAATATTGTCACAACCACAAAAAAACAACAACCCAACAACACAGTTTGCCTCTTATGGTACAGTGTTAGGATCACAACTTGGTGGGATATTTCACAAACAGAGACCATAACAGAATCAGAATCTCACTGTCATGATCAGACCATATTGCTGAATGGAGAATCAGGGCCAATAAATTATATGGACGGATCTAAAAATTATTTTCCCAAGCTTGATCCTCTCTCCACTTTTCAGTCCTGGATATCTTCTGCCCACCAGAGACGAATGCAGTCTACCAGCCAAGGATGGCCAGACACCAAGGACTTGAGAACCTCCTATTTTACCGTCTGCCAAGGATAGCAGGTGGAGTTTCCATGCAGCTGGCCAGCCAAAGATCATAGCAAGCAGTGATATGTGATCACTCTTCTTCTTGAACTGCTCTTGGGCGGCAGATAGTGAGTAGCACCTTTGGGGAAGGGGGAATCCTGAAACGTTTGTTTTCACTGAACACTCAACATGGTTCTAAATTGTACTGCAAACATTTCCCCCCCCATTCATGTTCTCACAGTGCTTTTTTTACGACTAGCTGTTTGCTCAGTTCACCAGGCAGAAAACAACAACAACAACAACAACAAACGATGCCAGCTTCCATAAGATGTGCCTATGAGAGTAGGAAAGGCACGTGGCTTGTCTCTCCATTTTGTCTGTTGAGCTCTTAAACTGAATGTATTCACTGAGCGTTCTCAACTGGATCACAAATATTAGTGCCTGAGAAATTTAGTTCAATCCAGCTTGATCTGATCTTCGCAGCGGGGGTTACAGTGGACCGAACTACGGCTATGGCAGTACCATGGTCGGACCACCATCCCCTGAAGGCCCACGTGAATGTGGCACCCTGACACTGTTTGGGCAGCGAGCATATTTTAGCTCGCCCGCAGAGCCAAATGGACCCTCAGCGGCTTCAGATGGCTCTATGGGACCCTATGCCCCCTGGTGGCTTGTTATATGAGGTAGTCGAGGACTGGCATGGCTGACTCTTGACTGCCATCGACGAGATCGCTCCCCAATGCCCTCTGCGCCCTCACTCTAAGCAGGCCCCTTGGTTCACTGAGGAGCTGCGGCTGATGAAATGAGGGCTCAGACGACTAGAGAGACAGTGGCGGCACACTCGTGATGAAGCAACAAGAGCACCCTATAGGACTTTTATGAGATCCTATGAGATGGCAGTCAAAGCCGCAAAGAGAGAGTTCTACACTGCTATGGTTGCATCTGCTAGCTCACGCCCAGCACAATTATTTAGAACTATTCGGTCATTAATAGAACTGCCCCAGGGCAGGTCAAATGCTAGGGAATTGGATATCGGCTATGATGCTTTTGCGAGCTACTTTGCAGATAAAGTCTTGCTGTTCCGCTGCGATCTCCCCGCCACAGTTGAGACAGTGAGCAAACTTGAGGCCCCATACACATCTTCTAGTTCCATTCTGGATTATTTTAGTCTACTCAGCCTTGAAGAAGTCGACAAATTGCTCTCAACGGTACGCCCAACCATGTGCAGCCTTGACCCGTGCCCTTCATGGCTTATAAAAGCTGGCCGTGAGGGGCTGCGAGGTGCCCTCAGGGAGATTATCAACAAATCCTTTGTGGAAGGGCTGTTCCTGGGGGTACTCAAGGAAGCGATGGTCTTCCCTCTCCTGAAAAAAAACATCCTTGGACCCAGCCAAATTGGCCATCTATTTGGGCAAATTACTGGAGAGAGCGGCGGCGATTCAGTTGCAGAGCTTTATGGATGACCCATTCCAGTCCAACTTCCGGCCAGGTCATGGGATGGAGACGGTACTGGTTGCCCTCACAGATGACCTCCCGGGGCATCTGGATCGAGGCGGCACGGCGGCACTGTTGTTTTTGGACCTGTCAGCGGCATTGGACATGGTCAACCACCAGTTGCTGATCCACTGCCTCGCCAACACTGGGATTTAGGGGCTTGCCCTACAATGGCTCGTCTCCTTTCTCCAAGGTCGGGGACAGAGGGTGGCAGTAGGGGAACAGATGTCCCAGAGGTACCCACTGTTATGTGGGGTTCCTCAAGGGGCGGTGTTATCCCCGATGTTATTTAACATCTACATGCGCCCCCTTGCCCAGATTGCCTGGAGGCACAGGCTTGGGTGTCACCAATATGCAGACGACACCTAGCTATATCTGTTGCTGGGCGGTCAGTCTGACTCTACCCCAGATGACCTGGAGTGGGCACTTCAGGTCGTGGCAGGCTGGCTTAGGCTGAGCCAATTGAAATTGAATCCAACTAAAACAGAGGTCCTGTGCCTGAGTCGGAGCGGCCTGGGGGTAGGGATTCCACTACTGATCTTCGATGGGGCACCATTGGTGCCAGCACCGAGGGTCAGGAGTTTGGGAGTGCTCCTGGATGCCGCCTTAACAATGGAGGCCCAGGTAGCAGCCACTGCCAAGTCAGCCTTTTACCACCTGCGGTTCCCTTCCTCGAATGCAATGATCTGGCAACAGTGATCCATGCTATGGTCACCTCGAGGTTAGACTACTGCAACACTCTCTACATGGGGCTGCCCATGTCCCAAATCCGGAAGCTGCAGCTGGTGCAAAATGCTGCAGCCAGGCTGTTGATGGGCCTCTCTATACAAGATCACATCTAGCCTGTGCTGAAGGCATTGCACTGGCTGCCAACAGCATACCGGATTCATTTCAAGGTGCTGGTTTTGACCTTTAAACCCTATATGGTCGGGGGCCTGTCTACCTGAGGGACCGCCTTTCCCCATATGTGCCCCAGAGAGCACCTAGGTCAGGGACTCAAAACCGCCTGACTGTCCCTGGCCCAAAAGATGCCAGACTGGCCATTACAAGGGCAAGGGCTTTCTCGGTGGCAGCTCCACACTGGTAGAACAAGCTCCCGGAGGACATCGGGGCCCTACAGGACCTTTTACAGTTCCACAGGGCCTGTAAAACGGAGCTCTTCCACCAGGCCTTTGATTAGGAGCCACCACTGACCATTGCAAACTGAATACACCACAGCCCTATATAACAACGCCGGTCTCCATCAGATCATTTACAGAAATTCCCACCATCAGTTTACACTAGCACTTTATCTAACTGTTCTTATTGATTTTTTTAAATCGTATTTTATTATATTTTAACCTCTGGAAGCCGCCTTGAGCCAGTCTGCACCGGCAAGAAGGGATACAAATTGAAAATAATAAATAAAAAAATACATTCTGAATATATTACAATACTAGGGAAAACACCACACAGTATAAAAGTAGTATAAAAGTGGCATGTGTGCTCCATGCAGCCGGTTTTAAACAATGAACAATGGCTTGATGGGTCACAGTTGTATAAAACCACACATTTTTCTTCCAGATACATTTGATGAGGACTGATGCCTTTTAGCTAGTTTCAGCTTGAAATTGCAGCAGCAGCAGCTGGAATCTGGTATGCAAATTGGCTTGGATCTCATGGAGGGTTTACACTGGTAGCTACATTTTTGCATTTCCCCCACTTCGACTGCAGACTTCTGAATGCTCCCCCCCCCGAGCAGCATTTGGGGGCCATTTTGGGCTGCAGTGGGAGGGGAGTGGCACCTTTAAGACCAGCCAGGTTTTATTCAAGGTATGAGCTTTCACGTGCATGCACACTTCCTCAGACATGGTGAAATGGAACTTACCAGTCCATACATATAAGGCAGAGGCTGAACATGCTCTGCAGAAGGGAATAACTTCTGCCTGTGGAAGTCCATCATGGGATACAAGCCATTGTTTTCTCAGCAGTTGTGGAGGGGGATGCATAACAGATTTGCACAAGAGCTGTTGCCAAGAGTGTTCTTGTTCCTCTGGTCCACCATTGCTGCAGGTCTGTTGATACTCGGCTCTCAGGTTAAACCTTATGTTTCAATTGTCTTTTTATCAATATATATTATACTCTGGTTTTAGCTGGTTTTATACTTATCACACTTATTACAGTTCTGCAGGGCCGCAAGGCCTTTGGCTGAGGTGGCCGACGTCTGATCCACCTTTGCCTCCCCTGCTCACACTGCTTGCATGTGCCTGTGCTGCTTTGCAGTGCTTATACTGCCCACTGTGACTTGCCCACTTAGAGGTCAACAGAGCATTACCGGTAAAGCCAGTTTGGTGTAGTGGTTAAGTGCATGGACTCTAATCTGGGAGAATCGGGTTTGATTCTTCACTCCTCCACTTCCACCTGCTGGATGACCTTGGGCAAGCCATAGTTCTGTTAGAGCTGTTCTCTCAAGGACAGCTCTGGAAAGAGCTCTCTCAGCCCCGCCTACCTCACAGGGTGTCTGTTGTGGGCAGGGGAAGGGAAAGGAGTTTGTAAGATGCTCTGAGTGAAGGGCGGGGTATAAATCCAACCTCTTCTTCTTTTTCTTCTAAATAGGTTGCTATTAATTACCATCCAATCTAGCACCTCCCGGGTGGCACTATGAACTGTCTGAATAATGGCCATCTCATTGTGATCTAACTGAACTTGGCTGTCATATGTCATTTTATTGTTGCTTTCTTTGAATTGTTCTTCATTTGCTTTTAACGTTTTAATCTATTATGTGTTCAACTGACATTCCTGTGACCCGCCCTGAGCCTGCTTGTGGGGGAGGGTGGGATATAGGTTAAATAATTAAATAAATAAAATACATATCTGTTATGTCTGGTTTAACTATAAGCTGCCAGGGTGGCCACAATTGGCTGAATATAAATGTTCTAAATAAATAAATAAGAATGTGCCTTCTTCTTTTTCTTCATCATCATTATCATTTAGATTTCTGAATCACCCAACCCCGCAAGTGGGCTCTGGGCAATTTACAGCATTAAAACAGATAAAATACAATCAGCATGATAAAATTATTACAATCTCTCCTTATATATAATTCTGTTTTGGTCATGGACTCCCCTGAACATTCCAACACGCTCCCAAATCAGTTGGCTCCCTGATCTGTTACTCAGAGGGTCTCCCTATGTATTGGCTGCATTGCCTGAGTCCTGCCTCCAACATTTTAAACAGTTTGCTGTTCCTCTCCCCTCCATAGCCACTCAGAACACAGAGGTCATTTGCATATGTGGCCTGATGGGCCTTTGCCTCGGAACACAGAGGTCGTTTCCATATGTGGCCTCATTGGCCTTTGCCTCTAACATTCTAAACAGTTTGCTGTTCTGAGGTAAATGGGTTCTGAGGTAAAATACATTTCCCCTTAGTGCCTGTTGGGGGAAACTATTGTTGCCAATCTCCAGGTGAGGGCTGAAGATCATTCAGAATTACAACTGTTTTCTTGATGACAGAAATCAGTTCCCCTGGAGAAAATGGTGGACTTTGTGTCCTTATATCCTGCTGAGATGGCACCTGTATGACAGCTAATGTGACGTAGCAGTCAGAACTTCAGAGCATGGTAGAGGCTGCAGGTGGGGGGGTGGAAAGCTGAAGAGTGAGGGGAAAATAAAGGTAGGTTGATGATTGGCTGGGAAGGAGATAGAGTTGCCAACTCCAGGTGCGAAATTCTTGGAGATTTGAGGGATAAAGCCTGGAGAGGGAGAGGATTCAGGAGGGGTGGGACCTCAGACAGGTACAATGCCATAGATTCCACCCTACAAACCAGCCATTCCTTCCTAGGGAACCATCGTTGCCAATCTCCAGGTGAGGGCTGGAGATCACTCAAAATTACAACTGTTCTTCAGGTAGCAGAGATCAGTTTCTCTGGAGAAATGGTGGACTCGGTGTCATTATACCCTGCTGAGGTCACCCCAGCAAATTGACACTGAGTGCCCAAGGCTGGGGCACCTGCCCAGAGCCTCTTTCTAGAGCTCATTGTATTTATTTCCACAGCGGGCCTTATTCCTAGTGCACTAGTAAAACAACCAATCCAGATGGATTTGAAACATTTTCAATATGCCTCTCATTTGATCTTTTGGACTTTGACTGAGAATAGCATCGATTTAAATGTGCATTTTCTATTCAGTGCTGACCCAAACCATGTGTGATTTGTTGTTGGGTCCTGACAGTCCAAACTGTCAGGGCAAAAGTATCCATTGGGGGGAGCTGAGGTGGAAGTGAGGATGTTATTTCTTCAAGGCATGAAAAGGAGTGTTTCTGAGAACTTAACACTGGGAGCTAATATATCTCATTTCCAGGGACTTGGTTCCCAAGAAAGATCAACCAATATAATTGATCTTCTAACATTTAAAAGTGCTTGGTTTCACATGTATTTTATTGCTGCCTGGCTACAATTATTTTGAATGCAAGTGAGGCCAGGATTGGGGTTCAGAACTTGGAGGGAAATTGGTCTTTGCTTCAGTCTTTAATGACAGAAGTTGCATGGGAAATTAATTTCCAGGGTCACATTACGCAAGGCTGCAGGAACTATTGTGCTCTTCATTCGGGCAAAATTGCCCAAGCTGCTGGAAAGATGAGTGTCGGTAATGATATTTATTAAACAAAATGAATAACGTTTGGGAGCCATGGAAACCAGCATCCCACGATTGGTTAGATGCTCTAAGTAAAAAAGGGCACAGAGAGCTTTTTGGCAATCAGACTTTAAAGTACAGGGATAGATCAGATACATTCAGGGCAGGGGATACTTTTGTAAACTGCCTGCCTTACCCATGAAAAGTGTAAGGAGAGGATTAAAGTATATTTACAATAGCTGCAGCCCTACAGGAAGGGTTCTGCAAGCACCACCACCCCCAATTAACCCAAATTCTGTTCCCAACAAAGTAAACTTCAGCTTCCTATATATTTTATTTATTTAAAATATTTATATCCTGTCTTAATAGGATTGCCAGTTTAAGGTTCAGAAATATCTGGAGATTTGAGGATGGAGCTTGGGAGGGGGGTAGGGGAAGGGGGAGACCTTGGTAGAGTATAATGCCATAGAGGCCACCTTCCAAAGCAGCCATTTTCTCCAGGAGAAGCAGAATAAATGTTTCAAATAAATGAGTAATAAATAAATAACTGATTTATGTTGTCTGGAGCTCAGCTGTAATTATGGGAGATCTCCGTCCTCTACCTGGAGGTTGGCAACCCTACACCTCACGTCTTCCAGCTCAAGGTGGCCAACAAAACAGCAATAGCTACAAGGACCCCCCCCAAACAACGAAAGTAGCCTGTAACAAGATTAAGAACAGTACAAATGGGTTTTTTTTAATGATTAAATTCATCAAATGTGTACGTACCTGCCATTTTTGGTGGAATCTCTATAATGTGGCATTGGCACTGGTTTTAAGATTTCATTCAGTATAGTGTGCACAATCTCAAGCTTGTGGGTAAAACAATATGTATCTTTTTCATAACTAAAATGCTATGTATAGATAAGTACTTAGTTCAGCTTATCAAGACTAGGCAACTGCCTAGTATTACATCAGACCATTGGTCCATCTTGTCCAGTTTTGTCTACTCTGAAGCAAACTTATTCTCCAAGTGATATCCATTATGATCTTAGAGGAAGCAACTTTGTTTGCTGTGTCAGAGTCACAACGCCTCCCCCCAACTCAAGCCCTGCCCAGTCACCTGTTCCCTTCATCCAGAAATTATTGATGGCATCAGCAATGGAAATTAACCGGCAATTAGCAATATGACAATAATTAACAAATGGTAGTCTGGATGGTATAAGCAAAATATGCTTGATAATATTTGACAGAAATGAAATTAAAGAACACTGACAAATACATGCACTATGAAAGGTAGGTTTCGTTTTAAGGCTGCTGAGCTGCCCTTAAAGGAAGAAGAATTGGCATGGAAAAGAGAATGGGAGGAAATATTTTTAATTTATGAGAAGGGAATGGAATGCTTATGAGCACAATCCAACCAAAGTTATGCACATTTTGAGTCCCACTGATCTCAATTGGAAAGTAAGGTGCATGCTTACCTTGCTGCCATTCATACCAGTTCACACCATTCAAATTTGGCTGTGTTAGGCCCTTCTATCTTTAAAATTCTAACCAAAAAAGAGTCTATCTTTAACATTCTAACCAAAAAAAGAGTAAGTCAAATCACTGAATATATCAGATTGTGTTACTATAGCAGTATGCATACAGTTGGCCATGCATACAAATATCTAGTTTCTTGGCCCTAGTGCCAAAAAAACAGTTGCTTATTGTGTGGGGTGTGTGTGAGAGAGATTTCATCACAAATATAGTATTGATAACATTCATTGCTCTCAAACTAGTGTATCAAAATTGCACAGCTATTTTTGACACCTGACTTGTCATCTGAAATAACTGTTTCAGCTAAAAACTGCCAAGTAAAATGTTGGAAGAAAACAACAAATGCGGCATTAAAAGAGGGAGGGAAATTGCCTGTTCCAATTCCTTATGGGGCAAAAGAAAAAAGCAAAAAAGCATAATATTCCCTGCTAGTTTATACACTTGAATAAAAGTGTAACCTACCGTGTTTCATTTGAGAACATCTTACAAGTTAAAAATACTGTTGGAACTAATCAAGCATGTCTGTTCCTTGCAGTTGATAGCTGTCTATGACACTAGAAGAGGCTCAACTCATCCATTAGCTGAAACATCACAAGGGTACAAATATCTTTTAATGTTCAGCCATCTGTTTCCCATTAGAACAATATAAGAGATGAAAGTATGCCAGGATCTTTTGTTGTTTTGGTTAATTGAGATATACTAGAATATGCCAGAAATGATGTATGCATTAAACTCATTGTCAGATGCTGCAACTGTTTATGTGGCAGATCCTATTTCCTGATCCATTTATATGCTCTGAAGTCACTTCGGCGTTTGGCTGGCAATGCTTCATTTAACATTTGGCCTACTTCAGGTGTGGTATCAACGTTTTTAGCCTGCATATTTTCCCTAAATCAGTTGGATATGATCGAGAAGAGCCCCAGCTGAACAGAGCTGGCAGTGTTTCAGTTAAGACCTGAAACTTTTGGCTAAATGGAACTTCCATGTGCAGAGGCAGTACACCTTAATAATTGTTGCTGGGCAGATTATTACTATCATTTGGGTAAACCGCTAAATTTAATCTGTTCATCTAGAGGTCTAAATAGTTCCCTAGGTTTGAAGGGCTGTGGAAAATTGAATCGATGCTGTTGATTTTCTTCATCTTTCATAGATTGGCTGGTGGATTTTTGCAAGCTCTATCATGCCTTGCCAGTGGACTTGCTGGAGTCAGCTTACAAAGTAAAATGCAATAAAAGCATTACAGATCATAAAAGTCATTAAAATATTAAACTAAAAATCCAGCCAGAGCATAAAGCAACATAAAATATTTAGCAGATTAGAATGAGTTCTCAGGCTAGAAGCAGACTGTTAAAAAGATTTTAAAATGATCAAGCTCTTTTCTCAACTAATGAAGTTCTTTTTACTGTTTGTAACCTGCTTTGAGGTCATTGACATGAGAATGGCAGAATTCAGACCTAAACCCTTGCACACCCTGTGCAACATCCTTACAGCAGTCCTATGAGTAGGGATGGACACAAACCACATTTTTGTGGTTTGGTTCATGGTTCATGACTGAACACGAAATGAACCATTAACCCATATGGACCAGGAGGCTGGTCCAAAAACCAATCCAGTTTGCATTGGTTCATGAGCCATTTAAAGTTTAAACCCCTGCTTTCTGCTCCCCGTGGCTTTTTGTGGGGAGCAGATAGTTTTGTTTAAATGGCTCTCAGCCATTTAAACCTTGCTTTCTGCTGCTCGTGAAAAGCTGCAGGGAGCAGAAAGCAGGGGTTTATAAATGGTTGAGTGGCGGGGACCGCCACTCAGCTGTTTTTCATGAAGAGCAGGAAGCAGGGGTAAACTCCTGCTTTCTGCTCTTCATGAACCACCATGAACTGCACCAAAATTCAGTTCATGAACATCACTTCGCAAACCATGAACTTCCCAAAATTTGTGATGAACTTTAGTTTGCTAGCCTGTTTAAGCCCATCTGTATGTACAAGGTACAATTTTATAGGTTGTTTCAATACTGATCTTATGAGTTTATTGTCATGAGTATGAGCCTCCTTGAATAGGTCTGTAGAGCAGTGGCTTATATATTTCCTAAATAAATAAAATTACTTATTTGCTCGTATGTGTGTCACTTCTGGTTTATGGTGACCCTTTAAATTTGTTGTTGTTGTTCAGTTACACAGTTGAGTCCAACTGTTCGCAGCCCCATGGACCACATCATGCCAAACCCTCCTGTCTTCCACTGTCCTCCTCAATTTCATGTTTGTTGCATCAATAACACTATCTAACCATCTCATCCTTTGCTGTCCCCTTCTTCTTTTACCTTCAATCATTCCCAGCATCAGGGTCTTCTCCAATGAATGTTTCCTTCTCATTTGGTGGCCAAAGTATTTGAGCTTCAGCTTCAGTATCTGGCCTTCCAGGCAACAGTCAGGGTTGAGCTCCTTTAGGATTGACTGATTTGATTTCCTTGCAGTCCAAGGGACTCTCAAGAGTCTTCTCCAGCACTGTAATTCAAAAGAATCTATTCTTCGGCGCTCAACCTTCCTTACGGTCCAACTCTCACAGCCATACATTACTACTGGGAATACCATCACTTTGACTATGCGGACTTTTGTTGACAGGGTGAGGTCTCTACTTTTTATTATGCTGTTTAGGTTTGCCATAGCTTTCCTTCCAAGGAGTAAGTAAAGGTAATGGTTCCCTTGCTCGAAAGCCAGTCGAGTCCGACTCTAGGGATGCGGTGCTCATCTCCGTTTCAAAGTTGAAGAGCCAGCGCTGTTCAAAGACGTTTCCGTGGTCATGTGGCCGGCATGACTAAACACCAAGGTGCACGGAATGCTGTTACCTTCCCACCGAAGTGGTACCTATTTATCTACTTGCAATTTCTTGCTTTCGAACTGCTAGGTTGGCAGGAGCTGGAACTAGAGACGGGAGCTCACTCTGTCATGCGGCAACTCGGGTCTCAAACTGCTAAACTACTGACCTTCCACAGCCTGCAGTTCGTCAGGCGTCTTTTAATTTCATGGCTGGAGTCACCATCTGCAGTGATCTTGGATCCCAGGAACGTGAATTCTGTCACTGCTTCCATGACTTCCCCTTCTATTTGCCAAGGAGTGATGGTGCTGGATGCCATGATCTTAGTTTTTTTAATGTTGAGTTTCAAGCCAACTTTTGTGCTTTCCTCTTTCATCCTTAGCAAGACAAGAGGCTCTTTAGGGCCTCTTCCCTTTC
The DNA here is from genome assembly GCF_001447785.1 of Gekko japonicus. NCBI lineage: Eukaryota > Metazoa > Chordata > Lepidosauria > Squamata > Gekkonidae > Gekko > Gekko japonicus. Next base: position 835,393 of record NW_015174287.1, on the reverse strand, counting down.
TGCCATTAGAGTGGTATAACCTGCATATCTGAGGTTGTTGATGTTTTTCCAGGCAATCTTAAATCCAGCTTGTGATTCATCCAGGCCGACATTTTGCATGATGTACTCTTCATATAAATGAAATAAGCAGGGTGTCAGTATAATCCTTGTACTCCTTTTCCTATTTTAAACCAATCAGTTGCTCCATATCTAGTTCTAACTGTCACTCCTTTTTTATGGCCCCCGTAGGGGATTTTCTATTTGCATTTTCTAAAAACTACAACGAAATTAGGGTGGGAGATTACACACTATTGGAGAAAGAAAAGAAAACCCACTAAAAACCCAAGGGTTGGAGGTCACATACAGTTTATAAAATGTTTGCTTAACAATGGTAAAAAGCTTTCTTTAACATTGAGAGTGACCAATCATCATCATAGCTTGTGAAAACTTCCCAACAAATCTGACTATATGAAGAGTAATCCAGGAGATCGCTATTTAACTTAGACACAAATTTCAGAGAACAATGACATCTCATTTAACCGTTATTTTCCCCTCCACCATTAAAAGCAAATTAACAGTAAGTCTCCCCCAGTAGATATAATACAGTCTCCAGGGGTCATTTCATAGAAAAAGAGCTAGGGGAACTCATTAGCATAACTCATTAGCATATGCCACACCCCCTGACATCACCGGAAGTGTGTCATAAGGCCACACCTCCTGACATCACCGGAAATGTGTCATAAGGCCACACACCCCGCCCCCAAAGGTCCCGGCCGCCGGTGCCGGCCTTGCAGCTCCACTGCCGAGCCCCATGAGGGGCCCGGCAGTGGACCTGCAAAGCCGGCGGGAGTGCAAGGAAGCCCCGC
>NW_015174287.1:802132-834083 GCF_001447785.1 Gekko japonicus | reverse complement strand
TACGGCGCGGCGGGATCTCACGGATCCCCCGGCCGTGCCGCCTTTTCTCCCCGGCGCGATCAAACGCCAGGGAGAAAACACGCCCTACTCGGGGGCCGGCCGAACTGCGCATGTCTGGGCATGCGCAGTTCAGATCCGGGCCGGGGTTGAGCCGGCGCAAGGAGGCGCCGGCGATCAAACGCCCCGGTTGCCGCGCCGCTTCCCTTTAAACCACCTAGATAGGTGGTTTAGTTTGGCGCGGCTTATCCCGGGAAAGGGACAGTTCGGCCACGGAAGCAAGACACTTCCCAGATGTGGTGGTGTGATCGCGCCGGTTTGATCCGGCCCCGAACTGTCCTGCTCCCGGACCAAATAGCCGCGTGTGAACGGGACCTATGATTATTATTTCTGGTCACACAGTTACCAGCTGCTTTTCCACTTCCTGGAAGACTCTTGGATATCACTTGCTGCTCTTACTACATTGTCCGTTGCCATTTTTAAAGATGTTTACTTTTACAAAGTTTGCCAAAGTCCTGAAAACTTGCTTCAACATTTAACTGCCTCCTGTGATCTCTCCAATATAGTCCATTACCGCTTTTAAACATGCCCCCCCTTTCTTCTAGCTCTGAAATGCTTTTAAACAGTTCTTATCGGAGGAGAGTCCCCTCTCCCCCCCAGTTTTTCCCCGAGGGACTTGCTTTGTTGTTTCATTTCAACTTTACTCACTCTTCATATGTAAATCAAGTAGATCTCACCAACAGATATGCATATTAACCACTCGACCTCCACGCTTGATGGGGTGTGCGTAGCTTAGTCCTTGCTGGAACACAGCAGAGAGACTGTTGGAGCAAAGGGATGCCTCAATTTCCCGACGGCATGCCGGGAAAGAGGCGACCCTCAGCGCTCCGTGACTGGAGACTCTTCGCAAGAGTCCCCGGGGGGTGCGTACATTCGTATCTCTAGCTGCTGGTTTGCAAGCCGCATCCCTGGGAGATCCCAGGTGACACAGCTGCCATTAGCTCACCGAAAACCCTGCCCCATCCTAACTGTCACTCCTTGACCCTTATACAGGTTTCTCAAGAGACTTGTGAGGTGGTCTGGTACTCCCATCTCTTTAAGGACTTCCCGCAGTGTGTTGTGATCCACACAATCAAAGGATTTAGAGTAGTCAATGAAGCAGAAGTATATGTTTTTCTGGTACTCCTTTGCTTTTTCCATAATCCAGCAAATATTGGCAATTTGATCTCTAGTTCCTCTACTTCTTCAAAACCCAGCTAGTACTTCAGGCAGTTCTCTATCCATGTATCTCCAAAACATCCTATCTTTAATAACTTTGTAGAAGTCTTGCAAACTGAAGGCCATGAAGGGTATTTAGTCTCATGTTAGGTCTTCCTATTTTACTAATGCCTTCAACTTTTCCTAGCATTATTGCCTTTTCCAGTTCCTCTTGTCTTCTCATGATGTGACCAAAATATGATAGCCTCAGCAAAAACAACACTAGTGCAATACCATTTTATTAGGATAAAACTAAATACCACAAGTCAATGTGTAAGCAATCAAGCTTTCCAGACAGGGGAAAGGATAAAGTATTTTTAAGACATATTTTCTGCTGGGTTATACCTTAATGCACATACCTACTCTAAGGTGTAACAAGATTTGAATCTAGCTCCACAACATATGCATTATTTGGAGGAAAGTGACTGAGGGTTAAGAACATAAGAACATAAGAGACGCCAATGTTGGATCAGGCCAAAGGCCCATCCAGTCCAACACTCTGTGTCACACAGTGGCCAGAAATACCAGTGCCATCAGGAGGTCCAGCAGTGGGGCCAGGACATTAGAAGCCCTCCCACTGTTGACCCCCCCCCAAGCACCAAGAAGACAGAGCATCACTTGCCCCAGAGCCCCTAGCTATACCTTGTGGCTAATAGCCACTGATGGACCTCTGCTCCATATGCTTATCTAATTCCCTTTTGAAGCCGTCCATGCTTGTAGCACCCACCACTTCCTGTGGCAGTGAATTCCATGTGTTAATCACTCTTTGGGTGAAGAAGTACTTCCTTTTATCCGTTCTAACCCGACCGCTCTGCAGTTTCATGGAGTGCCCACGAGTTCTTGTATTGTGAGAAAGGGAGAAAAGTACCTCTTTCTTTACCTGCTCTTTCCCATGCATAATCTTATAAACCTCGATCATGTCACCCCTCAGTCGTCTTTTCTCCAAGCTAAAGAGCCCTAAGCGCTTTAACCTTTCCTCATAGGGAAAGTGTTCCAACCCTTTTATCATTCGAGTTGCCCTTTTCTGCACTTTTTCCAAAGCTATAATATCCTTTTTAAGGTGTGGTGCCCAGAACTGCACACAGTATTCCAAATGAGGTCTCACCATTGATTTATATAGGGGCATTATTATATTGGCTGATCTGTTTTCAATACCCTTCCTAATAATCCCCAGCATAGCATTGGCCTTCTTTATTGCAGTCACACACTGTCTCGACATTTTCAGTGAGTTATCCACTACAACTCCAAGATCTCTCTCTTGCTCAGTCTCTGCCAGTTCAGACCCCATCAATGTGTATTTATATTTAGGATTTTTGGCTCCAATGTGCATCACCTTGCACTTGGCCACATTGAACCCCATTTGCCATGTTGACGCCCACTCGCCCATCCTTGACAGATCCCCTTGGAGACCCACCGCGGCCGGGGTGAGCTCCCGGCCCTCAGTCCTAGCTCCCGCCCACCCAGCGGTTCGAAAGTAAGAGTACAAGTAGATAAATGGGTACCTACCCTTAGAAGGGTAGGGGGCACCCTCCTCCGTGTGGGGATGTGGTGGAGTTCGGCGATGACAGTGGCAGACGAATACCAGCGGCAGACGAATACTAGCAATGGCGGCGGCGGCAGCAGTGATGGCAAGGGCGGAACAGCAAGCACGACAACACGATGCGGTGATCCCTGGTGGCTGATGAGTATAACAGCACCCAGTGCCCGGCGTCCGATGACGGAGAAGTGGAGCGACGGCGTCGGCGAAGCGCACGGCAGCACAAGCGGCGCAGGCGCAGCGGAGCCAAATATGTGCAGAGCTGAGCCGGGACTGCTGTGGGCCGCGCGCCAGAAGATCTACGCCAGGGGAAGGAACCAACCGCAGATATACGCTGGCCGAGTGAACTGCCGTAGAGCTGCGAGCAGCAAGCAGCGAACCCACCCGGGTGCTGGTAGGAAACCCCCACCCCTGAAACAATGTGGCCATAGAATTAGGAGCATTTGCACTTGCATCACGATTGTAAACCGCTCTGAGACCTTCGGGTCTGAGCGGTATAGAAGTCGAAATAATAAATAAATAAATAAATAAAATACCTAGTAGTGACTGGGAACCTGTAGAAAGGTACCATTTCTAGCTTTTTATTTTTAATGTAAGATTTGAAAAGACTAAAGCGCTTAATAGAAAAATTTGATATTGCTTGATCAAATGCTCCAATAATATTGTAGCGGGGATTGCTATAAAAAATGTGCAAGGTGATAATAGCCTATAAGAAAGGTGCACAGTTATCAATCCATGATTCAATGTTCAGCCAAGTGATACGACATAAACGGAAGACAGATTGCTCTGAGTTGGTGAGAGAGAGAAAAATTTAGAACAACCCTGAAGTATTACCCAAGTGGAAGGCAAACTAGGTTTGAGCAGGATAGATGAGAAGATTCTGAAGCGAGTAATAAAACAAAACCATTGCATTAAACCGAGAAAGCCCATAAAGGCAAGAGGAATCTAAAAGTTGAACTTGGAGCAAAAGTCTCAGAGGCTATTATCCCTCCAAAAGGTATAGGCAAGTCTTTTAAAGGCCAAAGCTATATTCAGCAATAGTTCAGTGAGAACTTGAAGTGGCAAAGTGCTACAGTGACAGCAGAACGAGTCATTCAGGCTGCTGCAGAGGGCATTACATGACAAATCGTCTTATTGAACGATTGTAGCAGAGCTCGGGGCAAAGGGAGGATCAGATCGCTGCCATTTTGGGGTCCCTGTCCCTCAGGCTTTCTTCAGAAGAGAAACGAAGGAAACAAAATGCTCATACTGAGGAGAATTTCTTTAGAGCCACCTCATTATACAATAATTCAAGGTGGCAAATGTATTTCACCGTAAAGGTAAAGGTTTCCTTGCTCGAAAGTCAGTCGAATCTGACTCTAGGGTTGCGGTGCTCATCTCCATTTCAAAGCCGAAGAGCCAGCGCTGTCCGAAGACGTTTCCGTGGTCATGTGGCCGGCATGACTAAACACCAAAGCGCACGGAACACTGTTACCTTCCCACCGAAGTGGTACCTATTTATCTACTTGCAATTTCTTGTTTTCGAATTGCTAGGTTGGATGGAGCTGGAACTAGAGACGGGAGCTCACTCCGTCATGCGGCACACTCAGGACTCGAACTGTTGAACTACCGACCTGCCACAGCCTGCAGTTCAGCGTCTTAACCACCTGAGCCACCGCAGCTCTATTTCACCATAGTGCTTTCTATTTATTTGTCCAATATTTGTTTGCTAATGATATTTAGCTTCCCCAGCCGCCCTGCCGGAAGCCGCACAATATGTGTAAAAGAGCCACATGCGGCTCCCGAGTCACAGTTTGGCCACCCCTGCTCCATGGCATTATACCTAGTTACCAATCTCCAGGTGGTGGCTGGAGATCTCCCAGGATTACAACTGATCTCCAGGAGACAGAGATCAGTTCACCTGGAGAAAATGGCCACTTTGGAAGGTAGCATCTATGGCATTACATCCCATTGAAATCCCTCCTCTCTCCAAACCCCGCCCTCCTCTGGCTCCACCCCCAGATCTCCAGGTATTTCCCAACCTATAGCCGACAACCCTAATATACAATGCTGAGGTCCCGCCTCTCCCCAAACCCCACCATCTGCAGGCTCCATCTCCAAATCACTAGGAATTCCCTGAACAGCCCTACATTTCCTGCCCTCCCAGGTATTTCAGGTATTCAGGTAAAGGATGTGGGAATGGTTTACATTAGCCATTTTGGCCAGGGGCTTCAAGAAAGAGCAATATTTTATACTTCAGCTAAGATTGGGGTGACCCAGGTTCAGATCTCCAGTCTACCAAGAAGCTCTCTGAATGAATCTGGCCCTCTCATGTTCTCTCAGCCTGTGCTGCTTCACAGGGTTGTTGTGAGAACTATGTATGCCAGCCTGAGTCCCTGAGAGGAAGTGGAAAATAAAAATGGAAATACTGAGCTCTGTTGGACTCTCACCTAACCAAACATCTTTCCAGAAGCTGCAATGAAACACCTTGTTGTTGATCAGAATAATCTTAATGCAAGTGGGATTTAAGGTTTTTGCCATTGACATCATGTGGTATAATTTCAGTATGGAGCTTGCAAAATTCCTTGCAGTTCTGGGGAGTTTGTGTAGGAACTAAATGGCGAAAAGCAGTCTCTGTGTAGGAAGTAAATGGTGAAGAGCCATCTGTCCAAACATAATAGCAGATAGGAGAGTGTTCCAAGGTACACTCTTAGTTCATATGCACTGCTGTCCAAGTTTGTTGGGCCTCAGCGTAACCTCACATGAGCTGCGGGTACAATCTTGTGCAGTCTAGCCCATTGAAATCAGTGGAGTTAAGACTGAAGTTAACTGTACATTGGATTGTCTAGTGAAGGTGTACCATAGAATGTACACAACAATCCATTTCAACTGCATATTGCATGGGAATAGCAATGGTGGTACACAAGTGTTCTGTCAAGGAAACTGGGCTTCAGATTCTCATCTTCTAAATGTACCACTTGGTGTAGTGGTTAAAGTGTTGGACAAGGATGTAGGAGACCTGAGTCCAAAGTCGAAGGTTGTGATCAGATGGCGTGCTTATCCCGTTGTGGCCACACTTCTAATTTGATTGGGATTTTTTTTTTAGTTCTGGAGTGGTTGGATCAGACATCCCACCCCTACCCAGCTGCAGCCATGGAGTGGGCAGTGGGGCAGCTTTTTAAAATTTGGTTTCTGCACCCCCCACTGCAATCCCTGACATGACTGACGCCTCCCTGGCATGGAGGGTGGGGTGGGGTTAGTTCCTTCTCCAGCTGTCCACAGGGGCCCTGCCACTGCCATTGTCATTAAGCCCACCCCTGACCCAGAGACAGGGGCTAGCCTTTGGACTGCCTCACCTGAGCCTGCCAGCCAAGTCCTCAATCACCAAAGAAAATGGGGCGGGGGGTGGGGGGGGGGGGGGGGGGCTTGGTCGAACTGAAGAGGCTGCAACAAAGACCCGGCAACCTGTATGGTAACCTATCTGAAGCACAGCTCCCTAAAAACTTCCCTAAAAAAAGTAGAAAGGCTCACAATCAGTGCTCCCTCTAAGCAGAGTTAGTGTGAGCTAGCTCACAGTATTTTAGCCTCCAGCTCACAGATTTTTTCTTAGCTCAGAAAGGACGGCTCCAGAGCAAACTAGTTTATGCAGTAGCCAAAGCGCTTGCTCACAACTTAGTAGAATTTTTGCTCACAGGACTCCACAGCTTATAGGGAGCATTGCCCCCTCAAAATATATTATGGATGGGGAAACAGAACAGGCAGATATCCGTCTATGCACACATCACTAACTGCAAAAAAATAAAATGGCAGCAGAGATGGAAGTGAGTGATCTGGCTTCCCCAATGGCTTGACTTTGCAAAAGCGCCATCAGACATCTGGAGATGTGCTGTAAAACCGGCATAATTAGTAAATATCAGACTTTCTCTGTTGTGAGGAAAATCAGGGGTGGGTATGGGGGGCTGACAACTGTGGATCAGAATACAGATGTTGCCTTTCGATCATGGAATTCAAATCAGGAGGAGCAATGACAACAGATCAAAGAGCTCGTCTGATCTCAGCTTCACTGTGCTATGAAACTCACTGAGTGACCTTGAGCTAGGCACTCTCTTTCAGCCTAACCTCCTTCGCAGGGTTGTTGTGAGGCTAAAACAAAGGAGGAGAGATGGATGTATGCCATTCTGAGTTCCTCAGTGGAGTGATTTACTAGTCTTGTTTACTCTGAAGAATTCTTTACACAGCTAATACTTCACCACAAAAGAATGTAGCAGTAATATAACGGTGGCGTGTTTGGGATAAGGGTAAATAAATACATGGGATGATGAATGTAAATCTCATAACCCCTTAAGAATATTGAAAAATAACCCTTCCCCTGTCCCCAGAGTCTTCCTTTATCTGCAGAGGATCTCTTTTGCCCAATGTTCTTAGACAGTCTGTTTTTCATTATCTGATGCCTCTATTTCTATCATTTTCATGTCAAATTAGGACTTGTGTGTGTCTTCCTGACAACTCAAATCAGTTTGGGGATCTAATGGAAATTACTTTTTCTCCCTTCAGCCAAGATGGAGTTTGAGCGATGAAACTATCATTATGTAATCCAGCTTTTCAGAACTTAATAAATAAACATTTAACTTGAAAAGCATCACAATCGCTAGTTTTAGAACAGTGCATCGGAATGGCACAAAGTGCTCATGGGAGACAACTTGCACATTATTTCCAATGTTATGAGGCTGGCTCCTTGGCAGATCATGTTTTGCAAACAGCACAAGGTATTTCTTGAGTGCCAGTCTGGAACTTGGAAGGTTAGTGTTACATTCAGCTACCTTACACATTGGGTCTGATCTAGATCGTATTTCCATTTGCATGTATTGTGTGTTGTTGGGGCGGCTTGTTCATTAGTATTTATCAGTATATATCATACTGTAAGCTACATGGAGGAGCTGCGGTGGCTCAAGTGGTTAAGATGCTGAACTGCAGGCTGTGGAAGGTCGGTAGTTCAGCAGTTCGAGACCCAAGTTGCTGCATGACAGAGTGAACTCCCATCTCTAGTTCCAGCTCCTGCCAACCTAGCAGTTCGAAAACAAGAAATTGCAAGTAGATAAATAGGTACCACTTCAGTGGGAAGGTAACAGCGTTCCGTGCGCCTTGGTATTTAGTCATGCCGGCCACATGACCACGGAAATGTCTTCGGACAGCGCTAGCTCTTCGGCTTTGAAACGGAGATGAGCACTGCAACCCTAGAGTCGGATTCGACTGGCTTTCAAGCAAGGGAACCTTTACCTTTTTAAGCTACATTGAACTTTTTGGGAAAATTACAATGGAATATTTTAAAACAGAAATGAGATCTCTTTTAGGTTTCTCCTAGATTTTATAGGCTTTGGTTGTAATCCCAAAGACACTTTCCTGGGGGTAGGCCATGTTGAATATTGGTATTTACTTCTAAGTAGACCTGCTAGGACCGCACCCTTTGTTTTATAGGTTTTCCTTGAAATTGTGGTACTTCTCCCTTGCTTCCAGCTCAGTTCTCTTTCATGATGCATAAACATGCCTCCACTAATATAATAATTTGATCCAAAAAAACGAAAACAGCATTCTAAAACACTTGGGGGGGGGGAATGGCTTTCTATTATAAAACTTTCTAAGTTGGACCTCAAACATATTGCGCGGGTACATAGTTGCTTGGAAACTGTAGTTCGGATGCAAGGGAAGTCATTGCACTACCTAGGTAATCGTGCCATGCTCTGTCAGCTGTTTGGAAGCCACTTTTGTGTGGCTCTTGTGAGCACCATTCTCCAGTGTGGAACCTATGCCAAGTTCCAGGTAAGTGGATTAGGCCACTGCCCAGTAGAGCATGTGGTTGCTACCCTGAAAAACTGAAGGAATCGGAGCACAGGTAAGTTGCAAGCTTGCCTGAGCTGTGTACCAGGGATGGATATAAGAGTCTATCCTTTCCAATGACCCCTCACCCTTCTGCACAGCATCTGCTCTCTCATCCCAGCACCCAGGTGGCTGTCCGGAGGAGAGAAAGCTGGCCGCAGAGAAGAGAGAGTAAAGCCACTGCCATGGCAGCCACCCAGGAAAAGAGCAAGCTGGCTACAGTGGAGTAGTGTTGATTTTATTCCTCTATCTTCACAGCCAGTTGCTTTGCTCCAGGTGCCTTGGCCATCTCACTCTCTCACCAGAGCTTTTGTGCCTCATGCTGGGAAGAGAGCGAGAAGTCAGAGAGACATTCTCTGCTGCTCCTGTGTGGCTGGAGGGAACATCAGTTGGGTTTGTGTAGTCTGGCCTTTAGTGAGTTCATATCATCAGTAAGTTCTGAAGAAGGGACACCTCACTTGAAAACTTGGGTTTACAATAAATGGCATTTTAATAGAATTCTCTGTGATTTTTCTAATGACTTCACTGGGCTCAGAAAAATGCGACTATGTTTAGGATTGCACCGTGAGCTTCAGAAAAGCATTGCATAGATGAGAGGTTATGGTGTTACTTGTCAAATTTTGAGTTACGTGTCAGAGTTCCCAGCTTAATATCTGTCAACATGGCAGGAAAGGGACAGTGACATGGCTGGATAGCATACCGGATTCGCTTCAAAGTGCTGGTTTGTACCTTTAAAGCCCTGAATGGCCGGGATTCGGCTTACCTAAGGGACTGCCTCTCCCCGTATGCTCCCTCAAGAGCACTACGATCGGGGAGTCTCCATCTCCTGGAAGTTCCAGGCCCCCGAGATGGTAAGTTTGCCCCTACTAGGGCCAGGACGTTTTTGGTGGCGGCTCCTACCTGGTGGAATGAGCTCCTGGAGGAGATCCGGGCCCTGCGGGACCTTGTGCAGTTCCGCAGGGCCTGCAAGACGGAGCTCTTCCACCGGGCTTTTGAGTAGGAGCCACCACCGCCACTATTCCACCACCATTGTACTGTTACACAATTTACCCCTATTATATGGGGTATGAGTCGCCTGGCAGAAGCAGGTAGAACATCATCACTGGAGTCCTCACTATTTAATAAAGCTGGCCGTCGAATTGGGATTACTGTCCATCTTGGGGATCTATATAGGATAACATCAGAGCACCTTAAACATTGTTTATAAGATTTTTTTGTGGATGTTTAACACTGTTTTATTGTATTTTATCTATTTAATCTGGCACTAGCCTGTTCGGAAGGGCGGGAATTAAATCCAAAATAAATAAAAAATAAAAATAAAAAACTGTGCTGAGAAAGCAGAAAATAATCTGAAAATCATTAAACTAGAATAATGGAAATATTCTACTACTCCACTCAGAAAACTTGAAGCCTTCCTTGGGCCTATGAAGTCTTCCTCCAGTTCAGCATTTTGCAGGGAAATCCTAAGCAAGAAAGGGAAATCCTTACAATAGCAGGGAAATCCTAAACACACACATATAAACACACATTTAAACACTTTGTGTCAAAACTTCATCTGTCTCAAACTTGTCATCAAGCTTAATATAGGCCTGGTCTAAACATGGTGCCAGCTGTGCCAAAAACATTCGCCAATGGGATTTTGCACTTGCATGACACTTCATGTAAACTGGACTACTTATGTAAAGCAGCTATGTGTGCCATGTTGCCACCTCCAAGGAGGGGACTTTCTGGAGATTTTGGGGGACGGAGGCTCAGGAGGGTGGGGCCTGGGGAGGGACCTCAGTGGGGCATAATGGGAAGTGATTTCTGTCATCTGGGGATCAGTTATAATCCCAGAAGAACTCCAGGACCCACCTGGAGGTTGGCAATCATAGCCGTGTAGCTGTTATGCATGGGTAGCTGCCAGTTTAAATGAAAGGCTATAGGCGTGCAAAATCCCAACCTGTGAGTCCAGGCTTCAAAGTGAGTTGCAGGCTTTTGCAGTTTTTGTACTTTGGGGTTACCATTCCAAAAAAATATTGGCACTGTATTAAATGGTGGTGATGGCAAGGGAGGAAGCGGGAAATTGCCTGCTAGCTAGCTAGCGGCTGTGGAATAAGATTTGGCTTATGTCTCCTCTGCTCACAGATACTTGAGTCTGGCCACAGGGCTCTTGTCCTTCGATGCTTAGTCTAAGGCTTGTAGCCTAAAGCTAGATGGCGGAGACAGAGGCCATTTCCACACAGGTTATCTGCCCCAGGTTCAATGCTGTTAGGAAGAGTGTCCGTTCCCCCCCCCCGATTCCTCACAGCATCGTGATGCATTCGTGTACCTCTGGGGGTTTCCACAGCTTTTCTCTAAACTTTCTCAAATCTTCTTTGCTGTGAAGTTTTGGGAGAGATCGTAGTAAAGCCTGGATGGCTGCTGTAGGGGTGGGGAAATTCAGGTTTTCCAGCTCCCATGGCAGCCATTTTCCCTGACACTCTCCCTGTGGTAGCCACTTCCTCTCCTGCCAGGAAGGAAAAGACATATCTCCACAACAGAGGTGGCTACAGGCTTACTCTCCCCCCCCCCCCGCGTGAAAGCTGGGAACTCAGAGAATTTGTTACGGATATTGGTATAATGATATATCGATATGGGGATATCCATTGATATTCAATTCAATTCATTATAAGGGTATGCAATTCAAATCACTAAGGCTATTCAATTCAATTCAATATAAGAATATTCAATTCAGTATAAGGATATTCAAAATTGAAAAAGCGCCACTGGTGACCAATTCTCCCTCTAAGCTGTGGAGTCTTGCGAGCAAACATTCTACTTTGTGAGCTACTGGCATTAAAATTGTGAGCCAGCGATTTGGCTACTGCATCAATTAGTTTGCTCTGGAGCCCTCCTTCCTGAGCAGAGACAAAGATGTGTGAGCCAGAGGCTAAAAAACTGTGAGCTAGCTCACACTAACTCAGCTTAGAGGGAACACTGCTGGTGACTCAGGGGTGATAGCTGCTGCTGGAGGTCTGGGGGAGGGAAACTGTGGGGGAACTTGCATGCGGAAGTCCTGTTGCTGGTGTGCTTTATCAACAGCTTCAGCCGCAGTGGGGACCCCACAAATGCCTGTCCTTGTGTGGAAACCACCATAGGTTCCATTTATGCATTGCAAAGTCCTCGTGTTTGTTGGGGAACAACACGAGAACTTTGTATCACATATAGGATGGGAGTTTTGTGACATCCAGATACACACCAGCTCTTTTCTGTTTGTAATATGCACGGCAAAGTGGTTGGATCTATTGGTCCCATTATAAATAGCTCCACTGTTGGCTCCATTGTAATCATGTTACTCATAGGGGGTCATTTCGTAGAAAAAGAGGTGCAGGAGCTCATTAGCATAACTCATTAGCATAATTTATTTGCATATACCACACCCTCTGACATCACTGGAAATGTGTCAGAAGGCAACACCCACCGCTCAGGCTCCACTGGACTGTTTTGGATTGCTAGCTAATTGGCGGGGGGGGGGGACGTGCAGATAAGAACATAAGAACATAAGAGATGCCAATGTTGGATCAGGCCAAAGGCCCATCCAGTCCAACACTCTGTATCACACAGTGGCCAGAAATGCCAGTGCCATCAGGAGGTCCACCAGTGGGGCCAGGACATTAGAAGCCCTCCCACTGTTGACCCCCCCAAGCACCAAGATGACAGAGCATCACTTGCCCCAGAGTCCCTATCTATACCTTGTGGCTAATAGCCACTGATGGACCTCTGCTCCATATGCTTATCTAATTCCCTTTTGAAGCCGTCCATGCTTGTAGCCGCCACCACTTCCTGTGGCAGTGAATTCCAAGTGTTAATCACTCTTTGGGTGAAGAAGTACTTCCTTTTATCCGTTCTAACCCGACCGCTCAGCAATTTCATGGAGTGCCCACGGGTTCTTGTATTGTGAGAAAGGGAGAAAAGTACCTCTTTCTCTACCTGCTCTTTCCCATGCATAATCTTATAAACCTCAATCATGTCACCCCTCAGTCGTCGTTTCTCCAAGCTAAAGAGCCCTAAGCGCCTTAACCTTTCCTCATAGGGAAACCCTTTTATCATTCGAGTTGCCCTTTTCTGCACTTTTTCCAAAGCTACAATATCCTTTTTAAGGTGTGGTGACCAGAATTGCACACAGTATTCCAAATGAGGTCGCACCATTGATTTATATAGGGGCATTATGATATTGGCTGATCTGTTTTCAATACCCTTCCTAATAATCCCCAGTATAGCATTGGCCTTCTTTATTGCAGTCACACACTGTCTCGACATTTTCAGTGAGTTATCTACTACAACTCCAAGATCTGTCCTCGCAGAGGAGGGAGAGCTTGTACCTGAATAAAACTTGGTCTTAAAGGTGCCATTGGACTGTTTTGGGCTGGGGGGGGGGGCTCTGCAACTTACCTGGCTGCTTCTTGCTCTGACAGAGAGCTGCTGGGAGCAGGGGGTGGGGCTTGTTCCATGTGCCCGCCCCCCGGCTCTTTACTGCCAGGGCTCTGCTCCTGTGCGCTCCTGCATGAAATGACCCCTGCATAGGGCTATACATAAGTTTCAACATGGAACCAATAGTAGCTCTGTGGTATGGTTTGAGAACTCAGAAACAAGGGAGGAAAAGGTTACAGCAAGGCAGGTAGGAGAAGATATGATCTTCACTCCTGTTGGTTTCTATAGGCTGCTTTGGGTCCCTGAAATGAAGAATGAATAATTCAATATGTTGTAGCCTGCAATGTGGAAACTGATGTCCCAAGCACAGAAAAACAAGAGAAACTTGAATTTTCAAAGTGAACCATAATAGTAACGAATTTTGGTTATATCCTGATCATGGACATGTTTTCTCACCTACTTGAATTTATGTTTGTGGTCTCACTCTGTTGTCCACAGCCGCTGATCTAGCCAAACATCACATACCTCTTCTTCCCACTTCTATTCCACAGTGGTGAAAGACACATTAACGGGCGGTGATATATCATTTTAAAATAGTTCTCTGATTTCCAACTGAAAATCGACGTCAAATAAATCTCTTTTTTTGTTCTGTTTTTTTGGCCAAATAAATTAAGGCAAAGTATCCTTAACATTCAGGGAGTGTAAATAATGGTACTATTGTGAATTTAAAGTGCTCAAGTTATGTGGCAGTGTTTGAGGACACATACCATTGCTGTCATCGAAGCCTGTTACAAGCAATAGATCTTTTTATTTCTTCATTTTATACTTTGTGGGAAGCAATCAGAGGCTTTTTTTAAAAGTTTGCTTATCTCAGAACATTCCCATTTAGGAAAGTGAGCAATTATGGCCACTCTACAATTTCTCACTTCACTTTATTTTGACATAGCATGTCCTGACATAGGTCAAATAAATAAATTCTCATCCCTTCTGTTCCCTTTTCTCTTAACATGCACATAATTTTAAATATTGATCCTTCGCTCCTCAGTTTATAAGGACCACAGCTTTTTTAATGACAATCTGAAAATTTACGAGACAGTATGTTCAGTGTGAGTTGCCAGCTGATCAAAATAAACACCAGCCTGCCCTCCTCTTGTGCCTGTGAAGGTGGCTTGACATACATAAATCAGGCAAAAAACGTTTCACACCATGGGGGTATCTGCACACTAAGCTTCTGCTAAAGGCACAGCTAAGTGGTCAGTTGAAAAACTGGCAGCCCTATTTTGGACTGCTTTCAGATTGAATTGGTTGAGTCAGGGGTCATTTCGTAGAAAAAGAGCTAGGGGGACTCATTAGCATAACTCATTAGCATATGCCACACCCCCTGACATCACCGGAAGTGTGTCCTCCCCACAGCTGGCGGCGACCTCCAGCGGGCACCAGCAGGGAGCTCCAGGCCCCGCCCTCCCGCACCTCACCCGGGGGGATGGCGTCCCCCGCGTCCCCCCCCCAAATGACCCCTGGGTTGAGTCCATGTGGTCGCCTAACCCAGAGGAATTTAGCAATTGGAACTTTCTGGACATGAAGATAAATGGGAAAGGCTTTGCTTACTATAGGTTGTGATGTAGAGTCGCCAGGTCCCCTCTGGCCACTGGCAGGGGATGGGGGGATAGGGGTGCCAGATCCAGGTTGGGTGCTCCTGGACATTTGGGGATGGAACCTAAGGAGGACAGGGACCTGAGTGGAGTACAATGCCATGGAGTCCACCCTCCAAAGCGTTAATATTTGCCCTGGGGAACTGAACTCTGTAGTTGGAAATAAGCTGTAATTCCCGGGTATCCCCAGTTCCCACTTGGAGGCTGGCATCCCTATTGCGATGTCTGGCTGCTGTTAAAGAGATAGGAGTGGGTCCAGTTAAAAAGCTGAAATACCGCAAGAAAAAAATTGCATCAGTTGTCCCTTGCAAGCTTCATACTTCTTATGCTCAGTGAAATTTTTATAAATTTGTGAGTTTTGATGATTTGCTTTCTCAGAGCCAGACTACATGTTACGTTGTATTTGAGTCCACCACAGGGTCTCAGCAGCCATACTGCAGCTTTGAATTCCCAGTGGAAACTCCATAGGTATTTATTTACTTAACAAAATTTATATTTATTTAACAAAGTGTATACCCCACCTTTCTGCACTCCTATGGGCCACCGAGGGGGCTAATAAATTAAAGCACATATAAAAAAATCAAATCTTAAAAACCATTAAAACCAACAAAAAATCCTTAAAACAATTAAAACCAGAGCCAAAATGCATACACAACGATAAAAACATTGAGCAGAAAGAAGAGGATCACTGAGGGAATGCCAAACAAAACAAAAAAAGTCTTCACCCTCTGGTGAACAGAAGGAGACAAATAAGTTTCAGAGTTTTGGTGTCATATCAAGAAGACCTCTGATGCCAATTGCCTAATCTCAGAAGGTGGGGGCAGCTGAACAGGGCCTTGGAAGATGACCCCAGTGGGTGGATAGGTTTCTAAAAGAGTAGGTGGTCCTTCAGACCTACCCAACCATTATGGCCACCTTCCAAGGCCCTGCTCAGGTACCCTCAGCTTCTGAGATTAGGCAGTAAGAGAGTAGGTGGTCCTTTCCTCCTCTTGAACGCACACCTTAATATGGTGAGGGGGGTTATTTGTGTCAGCAAAGCTGAGAGCAATACTGTAAGGGGTTTAGATTCTGTCAAAAGGCTAAACTCCTAGCAGTATCACTCAAGGCAGAATGGTCAAAGCTGAGACACCAGACTCAGATGCATCCAGTTCCTTCAGGAATCAACAGTCACCTACATCCTAAGGGGAGGGAAACAGGGGGAAATCACTATAACAATAAAAAGGTTATATATATAAAAAGGAATCAACAGTCACATCAACAGAAGAGAACAGGCAGTTCCAATGGTGATGGGGGTGGAGGAACCCTTGAAGGGTAGCTACTGGGAAGCAGCAGTAGTTGAAGGTGACACTGGCGAGGATCTTTCATAGACAGTGGCAGTGACACTTCAGCTAACCCTGGTTAGTACTGCACAGAAGGCAATGGTAAAACACTTCTGGTAATCTCTTACCTTGAAAACCCTATGATGAGATAATACAAAATGAAAAAAATATATAGTGCTGATAAATGGAACCCGAGGTCAGATGGAACTCAATAAGCTACTGGGTAAGAGTTGAGGACAATTTTGTGGAGCGCTATTCTTAATGATGGAACTGGATGAAAGCTAAAATGACATTCATTTGTTGATGTGAATTGATGTAAAAGGAAACTTCAAAGCTTTTGATGCGTATAATAGGAACATGGAACGTGAGAAGTATGAATTAAGGCAAGTTCAAAATTGTAAAATGAAAAATTGAACATTTATGGAATGCATTTTATCTCACCTGTTAAATCTATATGCAGGACATATATGGAAAACTGGATTAAATTTAGATGATGAAGAAGAAGAGTTGGTTTTTATACCCCACATTTCTCTACCCGAAGGAGTCTCAGAGTGACTTACAATCACCTTCCCTTCCTCTCCCCACAATAGACACTCTGTGAGGTAGGTGGGGTTGAGAGAGGTCTGAGGGAACCATGACTTACCCAAGTCACCTAGCTGGCTTCATCTGGAGGAGTGGGGAATCAAACCCGGTTCTCCATATTAGAGTCCACTGCTCTTAACCACTACACCAAGCTGGCTCTCATGAAGGCAAAGTAAAAACTGGTAGAAGAAACATTAACAATTTGGGATGATACCACATTACAAAGAAAATAGTGAAGACTTGAAATAACAGCCAAAGCAGGATTACAGCTGATCATGAAGAAGACAAAAGTAATGACTACTGGGGAATTATACAACTTCAAGAAGAAATTGAAATTGTTCAAGATTTTCTGTTCTTTGGCTCAATCATCAAGCAAAAGGGAGACTGAGACTAGAAAGGGTAGCCATTAAGTACCTAAAAAAGATTCTTAAGTGTAAGGATGTGGCACTGGTGACCCAGTTCAAGTTAATTCATTCCATAGTATTCCTCATTCGTATTTATGGGTGTGAAAGCTGGATAATGAAGTAAACTGACAGAAAGAAAGTTGTCTCATTTGATGTTGGAGAATTCTACGGATACTGTGGACTGCCAAAAAGACAAATAAGTCGGTTCTAGATCAAATCAAGCCTGACCTCTCCCTAGAAGCTAAAATGACTAAACTGAGGCTATTGTACTTTGGACACATTCTGAAAAGACAAAAGCCACTGGAAAAGACAATAATACTAGGAAAAGTTGAAGAGAAAGAGGAGGCCCAACATGAGATGGATGGATTCAATCAAGGAAGCCTTGGCCCTCAGGTTGCAATACCCAGGCAAGGCTGTTAACAATAGGGTGTTTTGGAGGACATTAATTCATAGGGGCGCCATAAGTCAGAAGTTACTTGACAGCACTTAACACACACACACATACACGTAGTCCTTCAGGGATGCTGGTGCCAAACCATATAGGGCTTTAATGGTGAACACCAACGCTTTGAATTGTGCTCAGAAACAATTTGAGAGCCAGTGTAGGTGGGCCAAGGCTTGGGTAATATGATCCCTATGGCCTGCTCCAGTCAGCATCCTGGCTGCAACGTTCTATACCAATTGAAGTTCTTGAACACTTCTCAAGGGCAGCCCCACATTGAGCGCATTGCAGTAATCTAATATCAAGGTAACCAGGGCATGCACCACAGTGTCCACATCTTTTCTGCCCAGGAAGGGCAACAGCTGGTGAACCCGTCAAAATTGGTAAAAGGCAGCTGCCACCTCCTTATTCGGCAGAGTAGGCCTGGGTCCAAGAGCACCTGCAGACTACAGACCTCTTCCTTCAAGGGAAGTGCAACCCCTTCTAGAATGGGTGACACCTTAAACCCCAGGACAGACCTTCCTCTCCCAGTAGTACTTCCATCTTGTTGGGATTAAGCTTCAGATCATCATCATCAGTAGTAGTAGTAGTAGTAGTAGTAGTAGTAGTAGTTTTATACTCCGCTCTTTACTATCTGAAAGAATCTTGGAGCAGCTTACAATCACCACTCTCCCCACAACTTCCTCTTCCCACAACAGACACCCTGTGAGGTAGGTGGGGCTGGGAGAGTTCTGAGAGAACTGTGACTGACCCAAGGTCACCCACCTGGCTCTGTGTGGGCTACTGAGGCTGTTACAGGAATAACATGAAGCAAATGGAAAAATATTCCCCTCCATGAAACAATTTGAGGAGATCAAAAAATTTAACGATCAACTTTGATTAACTGGATAAGAGGAAATAGATAAAGTGAGACAGACAGAAGGAGGACATGTATAAGGGACGTTTGCCGAAGACACAGAAATAGTATATAAACACTGCGGAGAGGGGACAGAGGGTAGGGTATACTACACATATGGGAATAGGGATGTGGCTGAATGTAAAGAGCATTAAAAATATACAATAAAAAGATAATTAATTAATTACTAAAAAAAAATCCTCTTCAGCCTCAAAAGGCAAGCAGCACGTCACATGTGACACCACAGTGAAGATGGGTGATTCACAAAGCTGAATTCAGCAAAGATGGAACCTGCCTATAAACTCCTCCTTCAGGCCTTCTTATTGGCTGAGCACCAGCCCGGCACTACCAACGATGCCTCATGCCACATTTGCACTTGAAGGATGGGGCGAGGACAATAGCACCTGTGGCTTAAACAGAGACATGCATGATGTGAATAAACAGAGCTACATCCATAGCATTTATGAGAACTCTATCTCATGTGAAAATTTTTAGAGTCCCCAAACACAGGTTATCACTTTCCTCTCTTTTAGCTTTCCAGCTGTTACCTCTAATACCAACAGTGGCAAAGCAGTTCAGGAGGAGAAGATGGACAGCTACATTAATAGAGGTGAGGGGCATTACGATGTACGATACATCCTCTTAAATGCAGCTTACATTTTTTAATTTGCAGACAAACCACTGTGTAGTGGTCAGAAGGGAAATTTCAAAATGTGCTTCTAGCTGAAAATTAATGAGCTAATATTCAATTTAAATAGTAATGCTGTCATCCAGATGGGACCCCCACATATTTATGTCCAACAGCTTACATCTCTTTTTGCAAAGTGGTCAGCATGGTATTAACATGCTTTCTGTACATAAAGATATATATAACTTGATATATTTATAAAATATACCATCATTGCTACAACACGCTGAGAATCAATCTGATTAATCCTTATAGGGTAGGACGAGCCAAGACATCCATTTATTTTTATTGTTTGGTTCGTATGTGCAAGGAAATGTCTAATACCTTGTTCATATGCTCAGGGAATAATAAAAAATGTTGCCATTAGACTTCTTTGTCCCTCTCTGGTAGAAACTAGAGCAATACAAGAATATGCAGATTAAGCGAGGGGCCCAGTTCTGAGTTGTCAAAGTGTCACTTAATCACCATTTTACATTTAGTAACATTCAGGTTAGGAGCTGCGGTGGCTCAAGTGGTTAAGACGCTGAACTGCAGGCTGTGGAAGGTCGGTAGTTCAGCAGTTCGAGTCCCGAGTGTGCCGCATGACGGAGTGAGCTCCCGTCTCTAGTTCCAGCTCCTGCCAACCTAGCAGTTCGAAAGCAAGAAATTGCAAGTAGATAAATAGGTACCACTTTGGTAGGAAGGTAACAGCGTTCCGTGCGCCTTTGTGTTTAGTCATGCCGGCCACATGACCACGGAAACGTCTTCGGACAGCATTGGCTCTTCAGCTTTGAAACGGAAATGAGCACCGCAACCCTAGAGTCGGATTTGACTGGCTTTCGAGCAAGGGAACCTTTACCTTTTTAACATTCAGGTTAAGGTTGCATATATAACCTGGAAGTCAGTCAGTCAGTCAGTCAGTCAGTCACACTGGTGGTGGGGAGGGAACTTTGTGGGAGCAGGGAGGAGTGCCACAACGTGCCTACATCACCTGGAAGTGACGTAAGCATATCGGGGACATCAGGCAGCAATGCTCTAGTTTGGGGACAAAACACTATGATTTGTAGCTAATTCTACCGTACAGTTTTGCCCCCAAACCAGAGTGTTGCCACCCAATGTCCCCGACATGCTTACATCACTTCCTGGTGATGTAGGCACGTTGTGGCACTCCTCCCTGCTCCCAGAAAGTTCCCTCCCCCCCACCAGTGTGTCATTGGGACCTGGCAACCCTAGATTGTGCTAACTCTTACAGCCCAATCTTATGCAGAGTTAGGTTTGTCTCAGTCCAGTGATGTATGTGGAAGTAAACATGCCTAAGGAGAAGAATGTGCTGTTGCAACCAATCCACGGCAGACCCAACTATGAGTGTTCCAGTCAGGAGATGAGCAGAGGTGGTTTGCTGTTGCCTTCCTCTGTGTAGCAACCGCAGCCTTACTTGGTAGTTGCCCATCCAAGCACTGACCATGGCCAAGTCTGCTTAGCTCCCCAACCCTGGGGAGCTCATAATATCGATCTCATAATATTGACAAGTTGCTGTTTCAGAGAGAGGCCTTTTGGATTTTTACATTAGACACCTTATTATCTCCTAAGGGCCTCAGTGATCATTTGGATTTGACTTCCTCTGTGTGACCTATCTTTCTCCTTTGTTTCTGCCTTGTAAAGATCTTAGTCATCATTACACGGCAATTTTATGTTTGCTGTCCCTTTAAACGTTGGCTCCTCAGTTCATATATAAGTGGAACCGATGCAATTCTCATTTACCTCAGCTCCTTAGGTATCAGAGCTCTACGTGAAAGATTATCAGAACTGCACGTGAGAAATTGGATCACAGGTATTTTGGGGGTTCTAAGTGTGACCTCTTCTACTTCTTGTCGTTAAATCCTTCCTTTTGTCTTTGTACTGTTGTTTCTACTAATTGGTCTATACTTGTTGTTATACTATATGTGTTACAGATATATGATTCAAACATACTTCTTTAAACAGTAAGTGTAATTTTTTTCTGCTGTAAATAAGCCCACTTAGATATTGCATCATACTTGTCTTTTATAGACATTGCGCAAGGTCATTCTGCAACAGGACTGTAACAGAAACAATTCTGAAGAAGATATTGAAACAATGTCTTAAGTAGCCGGCAGATGTCTATTGCTATACTTTACTAATTGCCATAATTCGCTGTATTAGGTACTGAATTTTTGTACCTGAATGGTCATCCCTCACTGTATATAGGGATTGTTTTCACTAATTACACTGTACTCTTTGCACTTTATATATTAATATTTGGTTTTCATGTAGTTATCAGCCCCCTTCCCCCCCTTTGTGTGGCCTCTGGTACTCAGTACTTTGTGTGGTTTCCTACAGAGGACTCCCCCCCTCCTTTGCTCTTTTTCCATTCTGACGCTGTCAAATTTTACTGGATTTTATGTCAGTCTTATCTTAGTCCTGCCAGAAAACTGTTTATAGGTTTTGCTTATGAAAATTCTTGCTCATGGTTTAAGCGACCTCACGTTTATTACTAGTAAGTTATCTTATAATGAGGCCACAAACTCTGAGGGGGAAAAATTAGCTCCTTTCTCTTCTGCAACCAGCTGCTTTCCCTGTCTAGCAGAGAGGATTATGGGTCGTCACAAGATTTGTAGGCACAGCTTTTATTTTTTAAAAGCTGGAAGTGTCACTGAAAGAAAGGAAAGGGGGAGAAAAATGAAAACAAATAAAAATTAAAATAAGTAGCATTCATTTAAGCGGTAGATTTTGATGGCTTCTTATGAGTCACATTTGTTCTTCCCAATCATATTTTATTGAAGATTTCGGGTGTAAACTAAACATTTTCATGTTGTTTACATGAAAAAAGTTATAGAAATTGCTATTGTTCCTTCATGGAGACTCGAATAGTGTATTTGGGGTAAATTGCCGTCAAGTACAGTGGTTTAGAGGAGCTACGGTGGCTCAGGTGGTTAAGACGCTGAACTGCAGGCTGTGTGGAAGGTCACTAGTTCAGCAGTTCGAGACCCGGGTGCCGCGTGACGGAGTGAGCTCCCGTCTCTAGTTCCAGCTCCTGCCAACCTAGCAGTTCGAAAGCAAGAAATTGCAAGTAGATAAATAGGTACCACTTCGGTGGGAAGGTAACAGCGTTCCCTGCGCCTTGGTGTTTAGTCATGCCGGCCACATGACCACGGAAACGTCTTTGGACAGCACTGGCTCTTCAGCTTTGAAACGGAGATGAGCACCGCAACCCTAGAGTTGGATTCGACTGGCTTTCGAGCAAGGGAACCTTTACCTTTACCTTTTTACAGTGGTTTAAGTTGAAGGAATGTGATTTGCCCCACGGATTTGGCATGAGATGCTCAAACTACAAATTCCAGGAATTCTGAAACATTATATCCAGGGGTCATTTGGGGGGGGACGCGGGGGGACACCATCCCCCCGGGTGAGGTGCGGGAGGGCGGGGCCTGGAGCTCCCTGCTGGTCCCCGCTGGAGGTCGCCGCCAGCTGTGGGGAGGACACACTTCCGGTGATGTCAGGGGGTGTGGCATATGCTAATGAGTTATGCTAATGAGTCCCCCTAGCTTTTTTTCTACGAAATGACCCCTGATTATATCTGAGAATTGAAATATACGAAAGGGCCACACACAATGAAGATGACTCTTCATTGAGGTGAGTGATAAAGTTATAGAGAGGCTTAGCAAACCAGATTTTCGTGAGGGACTTACCTAATAAGGTAGGAAAAAGAATCTGGGGAGAGAGGAATATTCCAACCAAAAAAATCACTGTGTAAATAATGCAATCAAAGGGACTATGCTGAAGTGCAAAGGAACAAAGATTATTTATATAACATAATGTGTACAAACAGATACAATATAGTGTATACATATGACATACAACAACACAGAATGTACAAAAGAAGCCGGCACACAGGACATAGGACAAAGAGACAAAGACTCCGGATTCCAATCTTCGTTCCGTTGATACTTCTTCAGTTGTACCATACAGCTTCATCTAGTGCTCAATATATAGAAGCCTTCATGTTATATATGCAGGGGAAATTATCCACAATTTACATCAAACTAGTTTAAGCAGGGCAACCAATCATCAGTAAAAGAACATTCTTACATTGTCAGTAAGCCTCTGAGTTCCCCCTACATTTACAGACTACATATATCAAAAGGGGATGATGTGTTTGGCATCATAACTATCAGATTCTTAAAGTGGTAGATAAAGTGACCCAGATAAAGGCTTGCAGTGGACCTGTGATGGGTAACACCACCTATTGCACCTTCTCCACACCATATCCTGACCAAGGAGAGGAAGTGATGATACCAGCTGCTTATACCTGGGATGGTGGTGAAGGAATTTGGCTGGAGTAGCCAAAAGATGGTTGGGAGGCTGGTCCATAGGGGCTAACCTATAAGTATTGGTATGAGATAGGTTATTTAAACACACACACACACTTAAACAGTGACGCATGAATTTGTTGTTGTTGTTCAGTCGCACAGTCTAGTCCGACTCTTCACGACCCCATGGACCAGCTCCCGCCAGGCCCTCCTGTCTTCCGCCGTCCTCTGAAGTTGACTCAATTTCATGTTTGTTGTATCTATGACACTGTCTAACCATCTCATCCTTTGCCGTCCCCGTCTTCTTTGACCTTCAGTCTTTCCCAGCATCAGGGTCTTCTCCAGTGAGTGCTCCCTTCTCATTTGGTGGCCAAAGTATTTGAGCTTCAGTTTCATTATCTGGCCTTCTAGGGAACAGTCAGGGTTGATTTCTTTTAGGATTGACTGATTCATGTAGATCACCACTCAGCACCTTCTTCAGGCAAATTGTTTTTCCTTCCTCCTTGTGTATAGGAGGGTAGGTGGCATGATGATAGCACAATCTCATCAGATCTCAGAAGCTAAGCAGGGTCAGTACTTGGATGGGAGACCACCAAGAAAGACTCTGTTAGATACAAGACTCAAGGCAGCAGGTGAACAGTGATAACAGCTTTATTGAACAGAAGTCAGAAGAACCGAAACGAGACCAACAACTGAGCAACAGGCTCCTTTTTAAACAGTCCGGGCTTGGCAAGCCACGCCCACATGTCAGATAACATCCAATCAGATACTGTACATAAAGACCAATCACTTTGCTTCCCTCCAGAACTTCCCTTGTTCTGATAGGTCGGTTTACAATACCTTGCATCAGACTAAAGCTCAATACATACAACATTCCATTCCATACATAAAAATCCTCCCCCCCTTAGACGAGACAACCCTTGAGCAGACGTAGTCTTTTAAGTAAGCAGGATGCTGCTTAACCCGTTGGGATCGTCTTACTTTTTCTGTTGGTGTAGTAGGAAGAAGAGCTTCGGGCTCCCTGTTAGTGGGTTCAGCCTGATCCCTAATGGGACTGAGAGTCCATGGCCTGAGTCCATAGTCGTGGCTCTGCTCACCCTCAACTATGCCTGGGGATTCCATTGCTTGGAAGTCCTCAGCCTGTTTGGAGTCTGGAGACTCTACCTGACTGTCTGTGTCAGGTACGTCAGCCACCTGGGGAAGGGAATCAGCCCACCTTTTGCCCAACTGGTCTACATGGCGCTTCATCACTCTACCGCCATTAATACGTACAGTATAATGGCGGGATCCCAGAACATGATTTACAATTGCTGGTAACCATTTGTGCCCACTTCCATAGTTTCTGGCATACACATTTTCACCTTCGACAAAAACCCTGGGTTGGTCTGTGGACTCACTGTGTGGCGGCCGGGTTGTGGTCAAGTCTGGGTGCATACAATCTAACAGCGTCGTCAGACATACATAACAGACTCTGCAGAGGAAGATAGATTCAGGTGGGTAGCTATGTTGGTCTGAAGCAGCAGCACAAAGTTTGAGTCCAGTGGCTCCTTTAAGACCAACAAAGGTTTTTTCTGGGTAACTCAGAGTAGTCAGCTAAGAAAATTTGCAAGGAAACAGTCAGAAAGAAGTATAAACCCAGCTATCAGCAATAAGTCATCTTGACTGAGGACGAGCAGGCCGCATAACGCTGGCAATCCATTGTCACATGGTTGCTAGGACCAGAAAGATTCTGGGCTATGGTGAGGGGATTCCCCGCGGTGAAACATTTTCTTTCTCTAACCCAGAATAAAACTTCATTGGTCTTAAAGGTGACACTGGACTCACGCTTTGTTCTGTAGAGGAAGGCAATGGCAAACCACCTCTGCTTTTCACTTGCCTTGGAAGCCCCTTGCTGGGGTCGCCGGAAGTTGGTTGTGACTTGATTGTACTTCCATGCATATGTAATCTTGTTCATGGTGATATATAGTGTCTTGTAGTGTGATTTTTATGATCATGTTGATTTGTTGTTGATATATGGGTGGTTCCTCCCACTTCTGCTGTAGTGTAAACTCATTTCCATCTGCCCTTTGATTTAAAAAATAAAAATCCTAGACATATAGGCATATGATAATCACACAGGTGTCAAGTCTGAAATGTATTTTTAACAATTTCATGATGGTGTTAAGTATCTGTAGTTTGGGAAAGTATCAGTTTTGAACCAGGCTATGCCTCTCTCCCATACTTGAACGTTTCTCCCATGAAGAACTTGACAGAAATAAATTCAGCTACTTATTCATTTTCTTTCATATTTAAGTGCCACGTTTTAATAAGTATTTCTATGGTATAATTTCTTTGCCAGGCTCAGGCTGTTAGTTATTTCCAAAAGTGCTATCAGCTGGTGCCGGCTTAGTGTTGACAGCCGGTTTGAGCAAATACGAAGAAGTGGAGAATTATAAATTTCTGTGCATGTAAAAGGTGCAGATTGTTTTCCATAGATGTAAATGGAAAATGGGAAGCTGAAAAGAGGTTTTAAACATTGGGGTTAGAAAACACTCCATTTTGCACAGAGGGAATTGAATCTGCAGTTCTGAAGTCGATGGGCTTAGAAGGGTGTCGCTCTGTTTGGGATAGTACTGCAAGTGTAGTATCTCTAGTGAAAGTATGTCTATCAGTATTTGTACTATTCAAATGAATTTCCTAAAATATACTTGGCCACACTGGCACCTCCAGAGAAGATTCATAAATTCCTTTTGTTACATGTAGAAAGAAGCAACAAAAAGTATATGTAGTGTATTCAAAGCTGCCTTGAATGCATGACATGTGGTGAAACAGCTAACTGAATTGTAATGTTAAGCTTCGTCCTGGGCTAGGATCCAAATCCATCCAATAGTATTGCTAGCCCAGGAAGTAGCAAGCCAATCACTTCAAGCAAGCTCCCTGAGCGGGAACTAATGTGATTGGACCTTATCTCGGCAACTTCATAGGTTGATATTTGTACAGTGGGTGTGGCTACATTAGCCGCGGATATTTAAAAGCAGGACAGCTGCAATGTAAAAGCTGTTCTGGCTATCAGATGTTGATCCGTGTTGGAGTTCTGTTCGAGTTGAAGAATAAAGTTGTGTTCTTGCTGAATCACTCTCCGACTGCTTTGTTAAGTGAGCGACTTAACAGTATAGCTATCTTCATTTTGTGGCTTCTGTTAACATGAAGGGATAACTTTTCCCCTCCAGTATTGTTTGTTAGGATTGTTCCACAGATTGGACAGTACATTATCTGGACACTACTGTAGGGGCTTCCTGCTAACCATTTGTGAACAGCCCAATATAAAATAAAAAAGTAGAATGTAAGGATGACTTACTCTGAGGAAACCTGGCTCTGGACTTTCGGGAAAAGGTGGAGGGAAAGGCAAAATTACATGCAAATAAGGATGTTCAATCAAAACGTTATACTAATTAGCCGATCCTTACAGCACTGAGGTGAAGAGGGTCTTGAGCACCCAACAAGAGGCCATAAATTGAATCCGACCTTTGGCACAAAAGAGCAGCACAGACAAAAGCTTTGGAGGCTGGAGACAAACAAATAACAACAATTTTGTAACATGTTATGACTGAGAATTATGGAACCATGGAGTGTATTTGTGTGTGTGTTGCTCCAGCAATTGTGTGCCAATTTAGGCTGAGGAAATGATGGCAATTGAAAATAGCATTTAACAAGCAAGTAAACAAACAACTGTTGCTTTGCTTCATGTGGAAATTAGTTTATTAGGCATGGAGGAAACACAATTTCCATGGTTACAAATGACCTGTTAATCTTCTAAATTATTCAGTCTTCCTGAACAACAAATCTACTAAATGCATAGAGTGTCTGCTAAAAACCTGGAGCTGCTATCATATATTCTTACAAATGAGTCCTCCATAAACACCAATTTTCAAGTTACCTTTTACGTCCTTCTTGCCAAAGTGTTGAGATGTCTGCTGGGTTTTTCTAAATGACAACTACGGAGGATGTGTAGCAAACGAAGAAAATCTTTCTTCTTTGCTTTTTTTTTTAAGTCTGCATTCATCACTTGATTAATCTTAAATGAAAATTGCCTGTGGCTTTATCTTCCACAAATGGAGTAACTCTGACAGAGGACAGAGAGAAAGCAGAAAGGCTTAATGCCTATTTTGCCTCAGTTCTTTCTTTGAAGAAGAGAACACATGCATCTAGAGATGGTAGTAGGCAAGGCATGGTCTCTGGACTGCTGGTTGACATGGTCAGAGAGGTAATTGAGAAGCATCTGGCTACAAATCCCCTGGGGCCAGATGGTATGCACCCAAGAGTGCTCAAAGATCTTTCTAGAGAGCTTGCAGAGCCTTTGTCCATCATCTTCAGACCTCTTGGAGAATGGGAGACATGCCACAAGACTGGAGAAGGGTAAATGTTATCCCAATTTTCAAAAAAAGCTTGGAGGGATGACCCAGGAAACTGCAGGCTAGTCAGTCTGACCTCTGTCCCAGGGAAGATACTGGAGCAGATTTTAAAGGGATCAATTTGCAAGTGTTTAAAGGACAGCTTGGTGATCTGGGGAAGTCAGCACGGATTTGTCACCAACAGGTCCTGCCAGACCAATCTCATTTCCTTCTTTGATCAAGTGGCAAGCTTACTGGATCGAGGGAATGCTGGCGATGTTGTTTACCTGGACAGCTTTTGACAGCGTTCCCCATGATGTTCTGATGGGTAAACTAGAGGACTGTGGACTGGACTCTAGGATAGTTAGGTGGATAGGGAACTGCTTGGAGAGCCGCATTCAAAGAGTAGTTGTCAGTGGCATTTCATCTAAATGGAGGGAGGTGTTCAGTGGGGTGCCACAAGGCTCGGTTCTGGGCCCGGTACTTTTCAATATTTTTATAAATGATCTTGTAATGTATTCAGAAGCTGCCATGAATACGTTAAGATGTAATGTGAAACATCTCATAAGGAAGCAATGTTAAGCTTCGTCTTGAACAGGGATTGACGTTCAAGACTAATGCGTCCAATCAGGTTCAAATGTATATAAGCGGGAAAGACTCTGATTGGTCCTTATTCGCTCAACCTGATAGGTTGATAACTGTATAGTAGGAGTGGCTACATTAGCCCGGAATGTTTAAATACCGAGCAGCTGCAATGGAAAAGCTGTTCGGGCTATCAGAAGTTGTACCGTGTTAGAGAAGTGATCGTCGAGCTGAAATAAACCTGAGTTTTGCTGAAATCACTTTCTGACTATTTTGTTAAGCATCGGACTTAACAGGTCTGGATGATTTCAGATGACACCAAATTGGGAGGAGAACCAAACACACCAGAAGATATAGAATTCAACGAGATCTGAACACACCAGAAAAGTGGGCGGATGTGAACAAGATGCATTTAACAAGGATAAGAGCTGAGTTCTACATCTAGGTAACAAAAATGAGAAACACGCATACTGGATGGGGTATCAGTGTGTGTGAACAAGATCTTGGGGTACAGGTGGAACTGTAAGTTAAATACGAGCAATCAGTTTGATGCGGTGACAAAAAAAGGCTAATGTGATTTTGGGATGTATCAACAGAAGCATAATGTCCAAATCGCAAGATGTGATAGTCCCACTGCACACTGCATTGGTCAGGCTGCATCTGGAGTACTGTGTGCAGTTCTGGAGACCTCACTTCAAAAAGGATGTGGACAGAATGGAGCAGGTGCAGAGGAGAACAACGAGGAGGAGACCAAGCCCTATGAGGAAATTTGGGAATGTTCAGTCTGGAGAAGGGGCAGCTGGGGGGGACATGATTTCTCTCTTTAAATATTTGAAGGGCTGTCACTTAGAGAAGGCCAGGGAGCTGTACCTGTTGGTAGCAGAGGTCATGACTCACAATAATGGATTTAAATTAAGGGTGGGAAGGTACCAGCTGGATATTAGGAAAAACTTTTTTACAGCAAGAGTTGTTCAATAGTGGAATCAGCTACCTGGAGAGGTGGAAAGTTCCCCCTCAGTGGCAGTCTTTAAGCAGTGACTTGGACAAACACTTGTCAGGGATGCTTTAGGCCATAGGTGTCAAACTAATTTGTTACGAGGGCCAGATCTGACATAAATGTCACTTTGTCGGGCTGGGTCATGTGTGTCATAAAACACAATGCCAGGCTGTTGTTGTTCAGTTGCACAGTCGAGTCCGACTCTTCGCGACCCCATGGATCAGCTCCCGCCAGGCCCTCCTGTCTTCCGCCGTCCTTTGAAGTTTGCTCAGTTTCATGTTCATTGCATCGATGACACTGTCTAACCATCTCATCCTTTGCCGTCCAGGTACCAGAGATATAAACTGTATAGAGGACAGCAGCTGGTAAGCTCCTCACTGCAAGGCCTCAAGGGCTGGGAAGGGGGTGCAAAGGAAAACCCATATAGGTGGCCTGGAGAGCCAGTGGTGCAGCACTGGGCAGATGTTCCCATGCTGCTTGACTGCTGCAGATGAGGTTGTTCCACCCTGCTGAAGCCACAATCAGAGTGGCTCCACCCACTTCCCCAGCAGTCTCCTGCTTCTTCTTCTGCACTAGTTGCTCGCGGGCCACGTAAGAGCCCTGGATGGGCCGGTTCCAGCCCCCAGGCCTTATGTTTGACACCCCTGCTCTAGGCTGATCCTGCACTGAGCAGGGGGTTGGACTAGATGGCCTGCATGACCCCTTCCAACTCTTGTGATTCGATGATTCTATGACATTGCTTTTACTTAACTACACTAATTAAATAGGATGGCTTTATGGTTGCAGTAAACGTCTGCAGCTGGGAAACTATTTCATGAGCAGTTGGACTACAGTTTTATTTAAACCCAAGCATCCCCCAACATCGCATCTTTCTTTGTCACGTGCGTGGAACAGTGATATGCAATAGCTGCTTCGTTATATGCAATAGCTGGGGTTCTGGGGAGTGCTGTTCTTCACTAGAAGCTTTGAGCATGCTATATCTCCATTTAGATTCATCCCAGCATAAGAGTATCCTGTAAATCCTATAACCTTAGTATTGATATATTGCAGATATAAGATAGTTGTACTTTAATGTGGTATGTTTCTACCATATTCCTTCGTAGCTTTTTAGATGTGTCTGTTCTCAGTTTTGAATGAAGTTAATAGTTTTATCCTGCTCTGTCCCCAAGGAGCTCAGAGTGGCTTCCATCATTCTCTCCTCCGCTGTTGTATCCTCACAGATTAGGCTGAGGTAGGTTAGGCAGAGAGGGAGTGAATGGCCCAGGCTCACCTAATGAGTTTCCTGGCAGTATGGGGATTAGAACCTGGGGCTCTGAACCACCAAATCTGTGCTGACTGTTTTTGGGTATTTGTGTAACATGTTGCAACATCTCTGATGAAATCTGATCAAAATGGGTTTGACATTAGCATGGCTATTTTCTTACCTTTAGTTGGCATTTGCCTTGTCGATCCAGCCTCCTCAGCATTGGTTTCTTTCTTTCTTTCTCTGTTTTGAGTCGGTGGAAAGTATTTCTCCTCTTTTTGTTTAGGCAGCATTATGTGTGCCAGTGAATGGGCATGCAAGAATTGCCGTCTCCATTGAAATTAATGGGGAAGCTTTTATGGGTGGGGGCAGCTTTGTGCATTGCCTTGTAGTGGGGTTGTGTTATTCTCCCAGCACGTGTGATGCTGTAGTAAAAGATGAAGCAAAGTTAAACAGGAGCTGTTGTTGGGGGTTAGCAGATGAACACAGCGGGAAGGCTGTACAGCATTATTCCTGTACAGAGAACGATCTGATGATGTGCAGGTAGGCAACTTTTATATCAAAGCATCTGGCGGAGCTACTGACAGCTGTGGCAACAATCTTAGCAAATATGATTTGATAGCAGGAGCTTATATAAACAGAGGCCCACATGTACGTTCATGCAAACTGTCAAAATTTGCACTTTCCCCGCAGTCTCTTGCTTCCCGACATGAAAGGTATATCACCTGGCAATGACAAAAAGTAAACGAAAAAACCATCCCATTCCCCTTCTTGACAGAGAGTGAAGCTGCCTATCAGCAAAGCTGGGAAAGCAATGTTCTGGTAGCCAAAAATAAGGAATTTCTATATAATTTTTCAAAAGGCTCTGTGAGCTGACCATGCACTTCAAATTTTGAGAAACAAGGGGCGCTGGTTTGTGTTCTGAGTTTTGCCATCTCTCCTTATATATAATTGAATAAGAACATTCTATATTGAACATTCTAAATTTGGCCTCCTTAGTGTTAGGCCGGAAGAACTGCCACTCAGAACACACTGGCTGGGTTGACTGGCTGCTTTGTGCAGTCCCGCCCAGCGTTCCAAGGTCATTTGCATGTGGAAGCTGATTGGACTTCACTCCATTCCACACCTCAAACTCCCCCCCCCCCCGCAAGGCAGTTGGAATTTTCAGTTGCATATGGAACCTTCAAGGTCTTTTGCATATGGAAGCTGATTGGACTTCACTCCATTCCACACATCAAACTCCCCCCCCCCCGCAAGTGCAGTTGGAATGGAAGCTGCCTGGGTGATTTCAGAGCAGCCACAGACTTTCTGCCAAACCTACCTTACAGTGTTGCTGTACAGATCGCAAAGCCAAAGAGAATGAAGTAAGCTGATTTGCTCCCCCGCTAATGAGAAAGACAGATTTTTGCCTAGAAAGAGGCTGCTGAGAGGGGA
>NW_015174287.1:801624-801772 GCF_001447785.1 Gekko japonicus | reverse complement strand
ACAGAAGCCACCCCCCAAACCTCCAGGTATTTCCCTCCTTAGAGCTGGCAACCCTACATTCCACTCAGTGCCTGTTGGTAGGCAACTAAGCTTGGTCCTGTCACCTACTTTGGCCTTTGGGAGAAAACACATTGGGGCCAGTCCTGAT
>NW_015174287.1:762977-800891 GCF_001447785.1 Gekko japonicus | reverse complement strand
TCACTTCAGGGCCGACATCCGGCTGCCGGGTCCGTTTTCCCCCACCCAAACCCACTCACTCCAGGGCCGGCGACTGGAGGTGCAAGCCTCCGGCCGCCGGGGCCGTTTCCACCCCCCCTACTCCTGGATCAAAGACAGGAGGCAGAAGCCTCCGGTCGCCCGCTCTCGTTTCCCTCACCCAACCCCACCCACTCCAGGGCCAGCGACTGGAGGTGCAAGCCTCCGGCCGCCGGGTCCGTTTCCACCCCCCCACTCCAGGACCGAAGACAGGAGGCAGAAGCCTCCGGTCGCCCGCTCCCTTCCCCTCCCCCACCACCCACTCCTGGGCCGGCAACTGGAGGCCGGGTCCCTTCCCCCCCACTCACTCCAGGGCCAGCACTCCTCCGGCCGCCGCCGCCGTTCCCCCACCCCCCTCCCACCCTCACCCACTACTGTTTACCTTACCACCATCCAGCCTATGCGTTCATTACAGACCACATCTTTCTAGATCTCGTTGTATCAGTTTCACAATGGGCTTTTCTGCTAGTCTAACTATAAAGGGATGAATCCAGACTAAATCAACAATTTCCATTGATTCCTCCTTCCTGCTGCAGACCATCCTCACATGGTTCTGTGGGGTCTCCTGTCCCCTAAAAGCATAATTTCATGGAGATCAGTGGGCTGCAGTGTGAGGGGGGAGGCAGGAAAACTCCATTCAGCTGACAGAACAGTACGTTTGAAGCCAACCTTGAAGGAGCTGTGGTGTTGAGATTTAAGGACCTAACAAAGGTTAGTAAAATGTGAAAAAGAGGGCCAATATTAAAAACTAAATGTAAAAGATATATAGAAAAAGCTACATGTATTTATTAAGTACAAATTTAAAACATATATAAGGGCCCATTCACATCAAATATATAAATGACATAGCAATACACACGGGCTTTAAAAACCTGACCTGACGCGTTTCGGCCTGCATAGGCCTTCCTCAGAGGTCAAACAATTGAGTGGCATGATGGCTATAAAAATATAATACACTCATGTAGACACAATCAGAATGGATACAAGATATAAATTCAATATGGACCAGAAAACAAGAATTGCCTTCTCAGATTGTGTTGCCACAGTTTTCTTCAAGTAAAAAGCAGTGTACAGTAAAAATCTTCTTCAAGTAAAAACCAGAGAAGGCAATTCTTGGACCAAAAGTCTATACTTTAGAACCACTGGGCAAGTGATTGCACTTTTAAAGATCTCATTTGCATATTTATTCTGTGCCTGATGGTTTTATTCTGGAAAAACTTGTTTTCTGGTCCATATTGAATTTATATTTTTCTGGTCCATATTGAATTTATAGAGTTTTCCCTCAGATGACCGTGGCCCCGCCCCCAGCATGCCCGGCGGCGTCACGTCACTTCCGGGGTGGCACGCACGTTGGGGTGGGGCTCCCCCCGGGGCCCGATCCGCCGAGGGACTTGGCAAGCCTAGGTGTAGCCACCCTACAAGAATGCAGACATACTTAACGATCAGATATTCCTGGAATGTATAAAATAACCGGGTGAATGTATTGCTGGCTTTGCCCAGCAAATGACTGTGCAATCTTCAAATAATTAAAAAAAATTAAAGCAGTGGGATCAGATGAGAGCCAGAGGGACAACTTTGCAACAGTGAGTACTCCAGTGATATAGTAGCACAAGATTGTCTGGCTGCCAGATGTTCTAGGTCTTTAGCGTTACCCAGGGTGCACCACAAGGAGGCAAGCTAGAAATACCAGGACCCGAATGCGATTGTGGTGCAGCGTGCCAAACTGTTCTCCATCTGTCACAGGAATGTGAGCATCGTGCTTTCCAGGGAGATGTGATGGATCTCTTTGAACTCTCCCCAGCTGCAATTGAGTGGATTGAAAATCTAGATATTAGTATTTAGGGGAACTGCCCAATTGGTCTGCATACCTGTTATATCAACTTGGTTATGTGTTTTATATTATTATATACCTCCTGTGTGTAACTCTGCTAAAATAATAGTAGCACAAGAGGGAAGAAGTGACCTAGGACAAACAAAATAGTCACACAGCACCAGTGTACAACATAGCTCAACAGTGTGATAGTTAATGCTTCAGTAATAATGTGAGGCTGTATTCCACAGGTTCTTCTGGTACTTGGGGACTAATTATACATTATATTTAGATGTCCGTAACAAAGTCCCATTTTTTTCTAACATGAAAAGCAGCCTCCAGAGGCTGCAATTCTGAGTGAAGGAGTAGCAGGCAGGAAACAGACGTTAACCCCTTTCTCTGCCATCTTCTTTCTGCTCAAAATCCCTCTCAAGAGTTCTAGTTATCTTGCCCAGGCCTAAATAGCCCAGGCAAGCCCGATCTCATCAGTTCTTGGAAGCTAAGCAGGACCGATCCTGGCAAATACTTGGAAGGGAGACCTCCAAGGAATACCGGGGCTTGCAACGCAGCGGCAGGCAATGAAGCCACCTCTCTGAAAACATCCAAACCCCAGTAGGGTTTGCCAGAAGTCACTAGGACTTCCAGGCACGCAAGCACACACATGCACGCACACAAAAATATCCCCACCCAAGGGTTCTAGATATCTGTACCCTTGTGGTCTTTGGGAGGATGAATTACATTTTCTCATCACCCAAACAGTACATCTGGAGCACTGGGAAAACCTCCATCCCTGCCATAAAAATGGAACTTGGAGGGAGAATCTACGGGACAAATGACAAACAGTTGCTTGTTTTATAACCACCTTCATTATTTCTTGTTGTCAAGTCCTGTGCAATTTTATCTGACACCAGAGATCAGAAGATCAAGGGTTTGCAGAATATGTGCAAAAATACCTCTATTTCCCTGTGCAGTGTCTATTATCAGTTGTAATTGAGCTAAACAAATGTTTCTCTCCTGCTTTCCTTTTTTGTTTGCTTTCTTCCTCCATAAATAATTGCCCGATGGTGCAAATGTTAATATAAATGTCTTTGAAAAAGTTGTTCGGAATAAAAATGCAGTAAATGTTCCAGTCTGTCTGCCAGATAGATGAAGTATTAATGTTCCTTTATGGGCTCCTCTCCTTAAAGTCTGCTTGTCATCACTGTCGGAGCCTCCACACAGATGCTGAATATATCAGAAGAGAAGGGCTGGATTTAAAGATGGGATGAAAGAACTTATCACGTCAACCAGTCAATCAGCCTCCTAGCAGTGGAAGCTTATGTCCTTGTTTAAATCTTATTAATATTTCTCTGGGCTAATTTTCTAATGTGCTGTATTCAGGGGCTTCCGTCATTACTGTCTGAATGTGAGCTTACCTGCCTTATGAGGCTGTTCTTCTTATGAGATACTTGCATGCTGCACTAGGCCACAGGTTCACATACCCCCCCCCCCGGCTCAATATTAGGGGGAAGAGGCAAAAACTGCCCTCTCCTTGCATTGGAGACCACCATTTTATTCCCCAGGACAGACTGGAACCATCCAGAAAACCTGTTCTGGAAATGCTTCTCTGGAAGCCATCGTGGCTGCAGCCACATACTCTAAATAATCCACTTTCAATCCATTTTCAAAGCACTTTCCAACTGGATTTTGCCAGTTCACACAGGAAAATCCAGTTGGAAAGTGAATCGAAAGTGGATTATTTAGTCTGTGTGACCACAGCCCATGTTTCCCAGCCTTGATTCCACTGGAAGTGGAAATCCGCTTCATGATTAAGATACCCGTATGTGCTGTCAAGTTGTGACAGACTTATGGTAACCCCAGCAAGGGGTTTTCAAAGCAAGTAAGAAGCAGAGGTGGTTTGCCACTGCCTTCTTCTGCAGAGCCTTACTGGGTGGTCTCCCTTCAGAGTATCAACACCAGGGCTTTTTTTTTTGTAGAAAAAGCCCAGCAGGAAAACATTAGCATATTACGCCACACCCTGACAGCACAGCTCATTAGCATATTAGGCCACACCCCTTGGCTTGCTCGGGCACCCTGTGGCTGCAGGGCGCCTTGGCAAGACCCCCCTTGAAGTGAAGGCAGTTTAAACTGCCTTTCCTTGGCTTGCCCGAGCGCCCCGCAGCTGTGGGGCATCCGGGCAAGCCGGCCCTTGGGCAGGCCAGGGAAGGCATGGGGAGGCATTTAAATGCCTCCCCGATCCTTCCAAGTCCCCCTGGCCCACCCACCTCAGAGTCATCGGGGGGGGGAATCGCTCTCCAGGCCTTCCCTCAGCCACGCACACAGAGGTTTTGGCTGTAGTGGGCATGGCCAACTCTGAAGCCAGCCAGCACTCCGTCCCTGTGCGTTCCTACCCAAATATAGCCCTGATCAACACTGCTTATCTTCCAAGGTCTGAAGCGATTGGGCTATACCACACTATTCCACATTTGCATTATTAGAGACAACTACATACATATTCAGATCACGCTGTGTTGAACTAGGATCTGGGAGATCCAGGTCCAAATCCTCACTGTGTTATGAAAGCTCACTGGGGGCCTTAGTCCGTCCTCATCCTCTCAGCCTAACCTACCTCACAGTTTTGTTGTGAGGATAAAACGGAGGAGGGAAGAACAAATTAAGCTGCTTTGGGCCCCCAGTGGGGAGAAGGTGGGCTATAAAGAAAGGAAATAAATCAATAATTTCTGAGTGTGTCGGTATCACAAGAGGCGACAGATAATTTGCGTTTTTTTAAAATTCTGAGCAAGGGAGGACTCTGATGAATTCTGAAAACACTGAAAGTTGAGTTTTACCATACTCTGCCCTATGGCCTTAGCTCACACAATAAAGAGCATTCTTAAAAAGACAGCTGGCATCACCCCACTGAATGTCCCTGAAGAACGCAGGACATTTTATGATTTGTTAATCCGTCAGTTTATCAGCCTCAATTGTGAGGGCTCAGAACAATTTTAATCAGACAAACTGACTTTGTCAAATAACTCTGAAATCAAGCTAAAATGGCGAGGTCACACTCTTATCTTTTGCCCAAGTGAGTTCAATTGAATCCAGAGGTTTCTTTGGCGCGAGGGAGAAAAGGCACTTTTTCAATTTTGACTGCAATGTCATTATGGATTGAGAGAGTCTACAGGTCAGAGAAACTAGCAAGACCAGAGGACAGAGCCGTGAGTGAGAAAGATTGTTCGGTACTTTAAAAATGATAGGAAAATGCTTGGCTTTGACTAGGGGCTTTCATAATAGCAATACTTCTGTCAAAGGTCATTGTGAAGGTAATGGAGGATAAAATAATCTCCCATTGAGGACCGCCCATGTGAAGTGGCAACAGATGAAAGTAGGCCTTTTAAAACCATTGATGCACATCCACCTGCTGTAATCTGAAGGATGCCTCCTCTGCAGATAGCCAGGGAGAACAGGTATCAGAATTAGATTGATCTGAGCTATAGCAGAGGTGGGAAAGATGATAGACTGTCAACCCGCTTGACATTGAAGCAGGAACATATTATATTCTCTCTTTCCCTCTCTTCACCTCCGGACTGTGGCCTGTTGCATTTCAGAGCTGGTGAGGGAAAAGGATAGATGAGAGATCGATTGGTGGTTGAAATCTCTGCTTGTTTAGGGAGTCCACATTTTCATGGGTTAGACCTATGGTCATTAGGTCTAATATAAATCCCTTTGGCACCATGCTCATGTATTGCACTAATTTAATTTGAATAGGCTATTGCGATACACAAAAAAATGATTGTTTTAAGCACCCGTGGCAAGGTGGGTGGAGGAAGTACCAAAAAAACCCCCAAAACAACCAAGGCAGAGTGCAGTTTTCAGCCGTTCTGCTTGTCTTGGCTGCCAGGTGGAACTCAGGCAGAACGTACTGAGTGATTTATGAGTAAACGGTTTTATCCCCTTTGCTATTAATGGGTACGCATGGTGTCAAAAGTTGATCCTTAATGGTGACAGGCTGATCAAGAGAAAACCCACAAAATGCTGGAGAGTGAATCGTCACAACCCCAGGGTAACATGGTACACCGGGCCCTTTTACTAACCCCTTTACGTGCCACCACCAGGCCCCTTTAATAACCCGCCAGTCAGAGACCAAGGGACTGAGTACCCAGCCCTCCCAGCTGTAAATCAAGGTCAGCCCTGCAAGAAGGGGCACTTGCAAGATGAGTTACAAAAACAATTACTCTAGTAGCTGTAGCCAGTAAGGCGAAAGTACGGATTCAGACCGTAGCCTCCAAACCCAAGAATACCACAAAATATAAATAATAAGGCTTATTAAAAGAAATGTGCAGCGATACACAATATAAGAGCAATGAACAACAAGGATAAAATAATAAAAGCTAAAAATCTAACCTTTGGCACTTTTACAAGCGTTGGTACTCTAACCCAGATGTTACTTGACCAGGCTGAGTCCAAAGTGTTTCAAAGTCCAAGGCAGGTGTTCTGGCTGCAAGACGACGAAGAAGAAGAATATCCCGCACTTCACTACCCAAAGGAGTCTCAGAGTGGCTTACGATCACTTTTCCTTCCTCTCCCCACAACGGACACCTTGTGAGGTAGGTGGGTCTGCGAGAGCTCTGAGAGAGCTGTGACTGACCCAAGGTCACCCAGCTGGCTGCATGTGGAGTAGTGGGAATCAAACCTGGTTCTCCAGATTAAAGTGTAGGGTTGCCAGGTCTGGGCTGGAAAATACCTGGACACTTTGGGGCTGGATCCAGGAGAGGGTGGGGTTTGGGGAGGGGAGGGGCCTCAGCATGATACAATGCCACAGAGTCCAGCCTTCAAAGCAGCCATTTTCTCAGGGGAGCTGATCTCTGTCAGCTGGAGATCAGTTGTAAAAGTGGGAGATCCCCAGGCCCCACCTGGAGGCTGGCAACCTTATTAGAATCTGCCGCTCTTAAACACTACTCCAAACTGGCTCTCAGGCCCACCTGGCTCTCAAGGTCCACCTGGTCCAGAATCAATGATCCAAAGGCCGATACAATCCAGACAAAGGGTAGTGACTAGAATAAAGAATTTTCCTTTATGCCAAACACTTTGCTTTGGCATAATTTTAGCTGACCAAGCAAATGTGTTCCTAGTCAGGTGACCTTAACCAATCAGGTATGTTGCTAGCAGGGGCCCTAACCAATCAGATGTGTTGCCAGCATGAGACCACATACTCGCCAGATGTACATATGCCCAATTAAGCAAGCCACCTTCCCCCATCCAAGGTTCCTTGTACTAACAAGAAGGAATTAGTAGGAAAATTCCTTCCTGGCTCCATGACTACATCCACACCTGTGTCAGACTCTCTCTTCTCTGAAATGGCAGTCAGCAGGATCTTGAGTTCCCAGAGAGAGAAAACCTCCTATGATTGTGTAGGCCCAAGCCTGAACTAATGTTTCTGAAAAGCCAAGAGACTGCTAGGCAAACCAGTCTCTTGACACATGGTATATTCTGCCTCGAGTCAAGACTCAAGCCCAGTCAGTACAGATGACTTCCTTCAGGCTTTTCCAGGATTCAGGCAGAAGATAATATGCAGTGTATCAGCAAAGGGACCAAATAACTTTTTCATAACCTTTTTGGAATATTGTGTTAGAGGCAAGAGGGGGGGGGAGAAATCCAGGTCCCAGTCACACGAGCGAGATAATATGGGGGGGAAGTGAAGCTTTTTGCTCCAGAGCAAAATGAAGTGCGGTATCATGATCCGACATTCCCCCGAGGTTCCGTGCTCAGGCCGTCAGCCGCCGATCACACAGTGATGGCAAAGGGTGACAACGAAGCAGTACCGCATTTGTGTGCATGTGCGTTTGTGTGTATACCATGGAGGCTTACAAGAAAACATCCGGTGGGATGTGGATGGGCACTGAATGCGACGGGATACCAGCACTTTTGCGATCAGACGCCCGCCTGCGCCCCGTGTTTTCTAGATAATACTACACTTTCCCAGCTATTTTTAACTCCGCATCTTTGGCCGGACGTTACAGGTTGAAGACGCTTGCCAGATTTTGCCGTATGATTGCACCCTTTTAATCCGCCCGGCAGTTGTGCTTCTCGCACGGCAGATTCTCTGTGTGACTGGGACCCCAGACAAGTTTAAGTCATCAGGGAAGACAAGTGAAGGGGGAAACACACTTCCCCTTTCATCACAGTCTTATCATGCCTTCATCCAAGGAAATCAGGGTGATGTACATGATTCTCTCCTTCTCTGAAGTCTTAATTGCTGCCAACAGAATGCTTTCCAAAACTGAATTTTGTGGATGCAACGCCCACTGCATTCAAGATCTGCTTCAGTTTATGGCCCTTTAGAGTCTGAACTTTTTAAACATTCTTCAAAGATGTGGATACAAGGTAGGTGCGATGTATGTATATATATGAGTTCTTCTCTTTCTGCTTTTAGAAAAAAGAGTCCAGAACTCTTGAGCCATGTGTCAAATATCACTGTACAAGTGAGCTGTGTTCTTAAGTAATTGTATTCTTTTATGATCACCTGGATGGATTAGGGTTTGCTGGAAAAGGCTCAGGATTGTAGTCGAGTTTCAGAAGTGGGAGGCAGTTCGGGAAATCTACAGTGCTTGCCTGGGCTTGGACCCAGAGATACTGTTTACATTCATCCCGAGATGGCTACGTAGTCTAAGGGAAGGGCATCTGGAAAACGTTACTAACACCCTTGTCTCATTTCCAAAGCATTTTCCCTGAGATTCTGGATTGTTTGGCTTCTTCCTTCTCATTCCTCTGTCCCATAAATCCAGCTGCCTCTTCAGAAGCACTTTTGGCTGCAATTTCACTATGAACCCTGACTTTTGGTTACAGACATAATATTTGAAATTTTCAACAGCTTGTCCATTAAGCCTGGAAAAGGAAGCCATATTTTGAACGGCCTGCATGAATGGTTCTTTGGCACAGAGGGAAGGTGTGTGTGTGAGAATTAACTCATTTCCCATCTTGCGTTTAAAAAATAGCTGCATAACTTTCCCCACACTGCTTCTGAACTTTGTGAAAAACAGGTATGTCCATATATGAATCTAACAACTGAATGCCAGTGCAGAGATCAGGTGAACCACATTCATTGGTATCTTCTTCTAATGCAACACAGGTAGAGGAAAGTGAGACTTGAGTCAAATGATCCATATAGTTTTGTTTATTTTATTTATTCAAATATTTATATCTTGCCTTTCCCCATGGCTCAAGATGGCTCACAAATCATAGTTAAAACATTACAGTTTGAAACCAACAGGATAACACCCCACGTATCTCCTCCTCCCAAAAGATGTCTGTACTTTATACTCCAGTATAAACCCGGTGAATCAAATGGCCTTGCAGTACCTCCTGTAGTTTTCTAATGACAACGCTGCCCTCACCTACCCAGGGTCCCTCTTCCACAGAGTGGGAGCTATAATGAAAATGGCATGTGTAATGTATTGGAATAGCTTGCATGAATCACCTCATTCACCCTCAATGTTAAGCTTGAGCCGGACGAAGGCTCCACAGAACTACATCCCTATTGGTCGCTTTGCAACAGCGACCAATCAGAACTGTGACAGTTCCCTGCGAGGGAAAGACTCTCATTGGACGTTATCCTTACAACCTTATTGGTTGTTTATTGTAAATAGGCGTGGCTATGTTAGCCCTGGAATGTTTAAAAGGAGCCTAGCTCCCAATGTTTAAAAGGAGCCTAGCTCCCAATCTGTTCTGGTTATGACTGCATTTGAGTGTTTGTTCGCTACTTCAATAAAGCTGAATCACTTTGCTGAAATCACTCTCCTGATCTTTGTTAGCACGATCTAACAGCATGGGTTCTCGTTGGTTCCAGATGGGCTTCCATGAGAGGAGAAACAGCGAGTTGGTGGCAATCTGAAGGCCACAGTTGGTGCATTGGAGACATATGGAAGGAGGTGGTCTTTTAGATATGTGGATCCTGTGGCATGAAGGGCTTTAAAGATAATAACCAGCCCCTTTGATAGGACTCAGTAACCTGGGAGTCAATGCAGTTGTTTTAAGATGGGTGAAATAAGTTCCCATAGTCTAGCCCCTTGCTTGCCGAATTCTGAACCAGCTACAGTTTCTGTGTAACTATTTGAAGTGATAATGACCGGTCGTGGTCTGCACTTCAAAAATCCTAAGAAGACACAAAGCCTGAAGACAAGAGTGAGGGAACTGCATTTTACAAACCGGTTTGAGAGCTATCTCTGGCTACCAAAGGACGGAGAAAGGATCAACCCTGGCTGGGTCATTGTACAGCAATAGTGGCACCAGCCTTGTTTGTCCACTTTCCACCATTGTTGTGGCAGAAGTACAACAGCTACTAGGGTAAAGTTTTATTTACGGCCAAAGCCAGCAGTTAACATTTGAAACACTACAAATTCAGTAGTAAAAAAACACCTATGAATAAAGGTAAAAAGGCTTAACAGAACAGTAAAATGCATTATAAAATACATAATAAATTCCTTAGGAGGTAGACGGTTAACAATAAAACGATTAACATTTAGCTTCCTGTGTTATTATAGATTTTCTAATTCTTAAAGCACTCCATCCAGATCTAGCCACTTCGTGTGTTACCTCCGAGTGCCTATCTGAGAGGAGGTTTTTCATAATACGGGCTCTTTGCCTACTGGTTAGAGGTAAGAACTTGGGGAATGGAAGAGATTTCCGGAGACTATTATAGGCCTCACAGTCGAACATAACATGTTCTAGATTTTCAATGCCTACATTACAGCAGGGGCATATGCATTCCTCAAATGGGATTTTCTTATACTTTCCCTCTGTATTTGCTAAGGGAAGAGCATCCCAGCACATAAGTGTAAATGTTCTCCTATATTCGTGGTTTGACAGATGGTAAAAATAGGTCATAGGAGTTACTCTGTTGATGGGGTCAAGAAGTGTGTGCCATTTCTCTGTCCTACCTATATCATTCTGCCTATCAATATCCGTAATCCTCTGTTTTAGCATTTCTCTAGCTTTGTCATAGGCAAGGGAATTGTTTTGTGAAGCCAAAATAAGGGAGTTTCTCCTGTATAGCCTTAAGCCAGGGGGGTATAAAGGTGTCTTGTAATATTAAACGTGTCAGCCCGTTAGAAAGAAAAACTAGTTTCAGCCAACAATGAATCACCATGATCCATAACCTTGCCTCCACAGTAATCATTCTCGTTTCAATTCGAATAAGTGCATTTGGAATGCCATTGGGTACCTGAAGAACAGATCTCAAAAATTTTGCTTGTACTGTG
The DNA here is from genome assembly GCF_001447785.1 of Gekko japonicus. NCBI lineage: Eukaryota > Metazoa > Chordata > Lepidosauria > Squamata > Gekkonidae > Gekko > Gekko japonicus. Next base: position 789,788 of record NW_015174287.1, on the reverse strand, counting down.
TCCAGTTTCTTGTAATTAGATGTAATATTGTTGAGGGCTCCAAAGGTAACTTGAGTGAGAGATTTGGCCTTAAATAGTATAAGGGCGGCTACAAGACGTTTTCCACCTTTGTGCCTGTAAAATTTTTGGATTGCCCCTACACTCCTTTTGGCGTTCATGGCAATACAACAGCTACTACATCTGACAGCGGTGGAGAAGGGTAAGGCAATGGTAATGCCTCCCTGCTACAGAGCCCACACACTGATTTGATGGTAGCCTAGGGTCTCTCTGCACCATAAGTCACACCATAACTCTTATCTTAGTAGAAAATGCATTAATCAAACTTCTCTTAAAATGCCAAGATATATAAATATATAAACTGTGCATTCTAAATATATAAACTAAATATATAAACTAAATATATAAACTGTACTTTCTTTCAGGGTGGGAGGTGCCAGGTCCCCCCCCCCCAAATGAGTCTTTCTTGGATGTTAATAAATATAACTAAAGAAAACTACTAAAGTTAATAAATAGAAGTTAATAAATATAACTAAAGAGAACAGCTCTGAGAGCAAGCAGCCTTGCTGTATATTCCAGTGGTTTCAATTGCTTTCTGCCAGAGCTAGTAGCCCACTCTCCTTTATACCACAGCACCCTCCTCAAGATGGCCACTGGAGGATGTACATCCTGCCTGGAAGGATGCAGTGAGAACTTCAGGGAGCGGGTGACTGAAGAGTCCAATAAGATTTAGCTACTGCCTCCAGGCTGAGCCCTTCAGTTCAAGTCACTCTTGGGAGTTTAAATATTGTGCTATGGTTGTTGGATGCTGGGACTTGACTCCTCCCTGCCTTTGACCTCGTATGTTACTCTGTTCATGCTGCCTTCCTGATATGGATTTCCTTGCCTGACCATGGTCTTGTTTCTGTTTAGCACTGGATAGCCTCCCATGGATCCTGACCTCCAGCCTGATCAGACACTGCTTTTTAACCATCCAATGGACCTTTTATCTCGTTGTAATCTTTTATTCATCCAAACTCTGGCCTGATTTGGATTCCTCTACTACATATGAATGGGCTTCCACCTCCGTATATGACGTCACCAAGAACATCTCAGTTGAATGGGCCTCTCCTTCAGTTAGCCTCCTGAACGCCTGCTCTTGCTCATGATCTGGGGTCCAATATGCCTACATGAAGTGAGCTCCTTGGGCAACCTTGTAGAAGGCTCAGCTCTCTAATACCTAGGCAGAAAAGTGAAATCTTAGAAATACTGCCAGCTTTTAAACAAACGCAAGAGTAGCAAGCGCTCTTGTTTGTATGTTAGACGCTAATTAAAACTGATCTTTTTGGTGAGTGCTACTGCATACTGATGTCGAATAATGCCACAAAAGGGATGATCGGAATGAACAGGCACCCGCTGAAGGCACGGCAGGCACCAACAGCCTTCATCTTGACAACAGGCTGATAAGGCAATGAGCATCAGTTCAGTATGAAAACAGGCCAATAGCTGCCGTCATTTATAAACATTCAATATATCCTTATTGATTTACTGTTGCCAAGTTGTAACTGAAGGCAGAATATGTCCCAGTCCTTCTGTTCTCGGTTAGAGAATGTAATTACTTTTGCAGTGCTGTATTTATGTCTCCTTTTATTGCTGTTCTAAAATGTTTGTCGGTTTCCCCATAGTTATTTTGATACCTGCTACCTACCGCCCTTCAACCCTTACCCGTTTCCCCCCCCCCCATGTTGTCTCCTATTATTATTCCTGTTGACTGTTATTTGTTTGATTACTTGTCGGAGATGATGGTGCTGTTCCTCGTCCTTTGTTTTTCCGACTGGGTACAGGCAGGTTTCAACTTTATTTTACTTAGGGAATCCACCACACCACCGAACCATTTGTCACTTTCAGAATGAAGGATGGTTGAAGACCTTGAGATCAATCATTCTTGAGGCGATAGTCATGTGTTGAAAGCAAGACTTGGAGCATGAGGGTGAAAGCGCTCTGCCACTTCTGAAATAAACAGCATTATGTGCCTCTGCTGCGTCACAGCCACTTTAATTAAAGCCAGCTAAATATAATTATGTTCTTGATGAGGAAAAAACAAAACAAAACAAAAATCACAATTTTAGTTAAGCCAAATAAAACACCTTTCTCCTCAAAAATATGCCAAAGTGAAATTATAAGAGGTTGTAATGCTATGCACGTCTTCCTGGGAGTAAGTCCTATTTAAATCTGGGATTTACTTCTGAGTAGGTCTGCAAAGGAGTGCTACTTTAATCATTTAATTGGCCTTTGAGTCTTCATTGTGCTGGTTCACATGTACTTGCTCCTCTGAGGGAATTCACAACGACCTTCCAAACTAGGGGTGTGCAAAACCCCCTCACTATTTTTCAGGTTCAGGTATATTGAACCTGAAAAAAAAAAGGTATTTCCCATTATTCCCAAATTCCAATACCAGTATGGTATTCGGATTTGGTAAATATTCAGGATTGCTGAATATTTTCAGCTCCATTATACCCTATGGGGACAATTATAGTCAATGGTCCCCATAGGGTATAATGGAGAATCAAGCTGGGTATATCTGGGGCTCTCTGAGGGCTGTTTTTTGAGGCAGAGACACCAAATTCGCAGCATAGTTTCTGGTGCCTCTCCTCAACACCCCCAAAGTTTCAAAAAGATTGGACCAGAGGGTCCAATTCTATGGGCCCCAAAAGAAGGTGCCCCAAAAGAAGGTGCCTCCCCGATACCTTACTGGTATTTTTAGGGGGGGGGGTTAGCTGGATATTAGCTGGGTATTTATTCAGCTATATGGCTGAGCATTCACTTTAAATGCCTTTTGCAATCTGCAGCTAAACTCAGAAGGCATTTAAAGGGATCGTGTTCCCTTTAAATACCTTCTCCAAGCTGTGGCTTCACCTGGAAAGTGTTTAAAGGGACTGCAATTTCTTTAAACATCCTTTAACACCAGGTATCTGGTGGCCCCAAAAAAATCTCAAATATTTTTGGGATTTTTCAGGCTCGGCAGTATTGGATAGCTGGATAAATACTCCATCTGATATCTGGCTGAAACAATACCTGAAAAATACTGGCAAGGTATTTTTGGGGGGGTTTCTGGCTCAGATAAACTGAATACATATCCCTACTCTTCAGTCAGACAGACAGACATCCCTACTTCAAACTCTTTTCCTGGTGACTGGGCCTTTTGTGAGAAGGATTTCCAAGATTTCTGTAGTTTTCACAGAGATAGTGTGGTTGTGTGGCTATGCCTTCCTTTGCACCCAAAGCCAGTTTACATATTCCCAGATTTCAGTAGCTGATCCTTCCCCTCTGACCAATACCAAGACACCTGAGGAAGAAGGAAAGGCCCCAGCATGGTATGGGTAGGTTGTGAGCCAGTTTGGTGTAGTGGTTTTGCGCGGCCTCTAATCTGGGAGAAACGGGTTTTATTCCCCACTCCTCCACTTGCACCTGGCTGGATGACCTTGGGCAAGCCATATTTCTGGCACAGCTGTTCTTGAAAAAGAGCAGTTTCTGTCAGAGCTCTCTCAGCCCCACCTACCTCACAGGGTGTCTGTTGTGGGGAGGCGAAGGGAAAGGAGTTCAATTCAATTCAATTCAATTCAAAACCTTTATTGGCATGGATCAGAGTCATAAACAGTCACCCTTCAGTTCATTGATTTAACACATAGCTTCCTCATTATAAGGCAGTTACAGAAATTAGCCACCGCTTCAATAACCACTGTATTTTGTGAAGCCAATAAACGGTACAACATTCTGTCATCTGATTGTTTGACATCTTTCTTAAGTATGGCTTCTAGATAGACTGCCCGAATGTCATCATACAAACTACAGTGGAGGAATACGTGTTCGATTGTTTCAATCTCCTCTGAATCACAATCACAAAACCTAACAGAGTAGGGGATTTTCTTAAATCTTCCTGCTAAAACCGCAGAGGGGAGCACGTTAAAGCGGGCCAGCATAAATGCTCTACGCAACTGTGGAGAAGTCAAATCCAATAAGTATTGTGCAGGGGTGTTGATCGGAAAACGTGCCCATCTTAAAGGGGAGCATCTACCAGAAGCCAAGGCTCTAAGCTCTTGCATCTCAATATCAATTAATCTCTGTTTGAGCAGGGCAAAGATGTGTGCTTCAGATAAGGACATCATATCATTCACGCATAACCCTATTGAGACGATTTTCCTTTCTATAGCAGCAAACCACTCAGAGCAATGAGACTCTTCCAACAGATATGTAATAAGGCTATTGGGACAGTTCCTAAAGTGCAAACGTAGCCAAAATCTGAAGGTAATTATCCAAGCCCTTGTTTCCAAGCGTATCATATTGACTTCCAAACAAATAGCGGCGTAGGAAACACACAGGGGCAACCCTAATATTTTCCTCACAAAATTGGATTGGAGTTGTTCTACCATTTTGTTAAAAGCTGTGATCCAAATGGGCACCCCATAAAGAAGCTTCGCTCCAATTTTGTGCTGAAACACTTTTAGGGCCGCAGGAACATACTGGTTACCCTTGGTAAAAAAGAAACGGGTTATTGCTAGCACACAGCTGTTCGCAGATTTAATTACTTCTGATCTGTGGGCTACCCACCTTGCACTATGATGAAAGTTAATTCCCAAATATTTAAAACACTTCACCTGTTCAATGGTGTTACCCTTAACACGCCAGTTGATGGGTTTCCAGGAATCTCCGAACACCATTATTTTAGTTTTGTCAAAATTCACAGATAATCCGTTCAGCTCACAATATTCTATAAAATGTGCCAACAGTCTCTTTATCCCTACTTCAGACCTAGAAAGAACTACAGCATCGTCTGCAAACAATAGCAGGGGCACCGGTCGCGAGCTCATAATTGGGCTGTGACCATCAATCCTCTCTAACCCCGTGGCCAAATCATTTAAGAAAAGATTAAAAAGGAGGGGAGCCAATACACAGCCCTGCTTAACCCCTATTTTGATGGAAATTTTCGGGGTTAAATCACCATCCCTAGAGCCTCTTACTTGGCAAGTGGTATCTGTATATAATTTCTTAATCAACAGGAGCAATCTCATTTCAATTCCCAACAGCCTTAACTTCTTCCATAGAAGCTCCCTTGAGACAGTATCAAAAGCACTCTTCAGATCCAGGAAGGCAGCATACAACTTGGACCCTTTCCCTTTTTTGTATTTATTCACTAAGTGACTTAGCACAATACAGTGATCCAGAGTTGACTTCCCCTGACAAAATCCTGCTTGTTCTATACCTAGGATTTTTTGTTCAGCCATCCAGGCCTTAAGTTTAGACGCCAAGTGGCTTGCATAGAGTTTCCCTAGTATGGAAATCAGGCTAATGGGCCTATAATTACTAGGTGATCTACAGTCACCTTTTTTAAAAATTGGAACGATAATAGCATTGGTCCATGCTTCAGGTATTATTCCTGTCCTGTCTATAGCAGTAAATAGAACTGCTAAGAAGGACGCCCACCATTCCGGAATCACTTTAATGGCCTCCGGGGGAATTGCATCTGGTCCCGGCGCCTTCCCAGCCTTAATTTGAGCAATTAGCGTGGCAATCTCCACATCCTGCACCGGCGGCCACTCGGGACAATCCCCTAGACTGATTTCGAGATCCTCAATTTCACTCCTTCCATCTACCGAAAAGATCTTCAGGAAATGTTCGTACCAGGCCTTGGCGGTAATTGGGGAATTCGTAGTTCTGTTCCTGCCTAGAGCCTCGGAAATCACCGCCCAAAATTTCCTAGCATCATTGCTAATTGTGGCTTGGAGAAGAGGCTCCCAGTTTTTCTGGAGGGCGGCTTTTTTTTTCTCTCTGAACAATTTACTTAAGGATGCTTTGGCTTCAAAATATACTGTTGGGAAATACTCACAACAAGAACTCCTATAAATCTGATACAAAGATCGTACATGGGCCTTCGCTTCAAGGCACTCCCTATCAAACCAAGTGGCTTTCTGCTGCCTCTTTCCATTTTTTGCCTGGTCCTGGCCTAATATCATCACATCTACAAGCTGTTTGATGACTCCTTCATAAGCCTGAATCAGGTCTGGAGTCCCATTCATAGCCTTAGACTGAGCTATAAGCTCATTCAGTCTCTGTAGGGTCAAAACACCACTGATTTTTTGGGCCACTCTATCCGACCATCTACACCTGGGTAAACTTTTGCACCCTTCCCCTGCCCTCAAACCCTGGAGGTCCTGTTCCCTAGAGGTGGAAATAAAGTTGAGAACCAAAGCCAAAGGGAAATGATCACTCTCGGGACGTCCTAAAATTGAAAAACTGCTCACCTCGTCCTGGAGTGTCGGAGATAACAGCATGTAATCTATCACACTGCAACCTCGTGCAGAGGCATAGGTATACTCGCCAGGTGAATCAAAAGGAGGTAGACCATTTAAAATGATTAAATTAAACCTCAGAGCAAGATGGGCCAGCTGAATTCCCGCATCATTAATGTGTTGATCTTTAGAGAGTCTTGAATTAAAAAAACAATCAGGCGATAGAAACTCTGGATCAATGCCTATTTTGTCCGCTAATACCAGACCATTCTGCCCTATTCTTGCATTAAAGTCACCAACCAGGACTACTTCCTTGGATGGTTCCTTCTTTTCTAGAGCTTCTAATAATTCATGGAGACTTTCCCATTGCTGTACCAGCGCCGCTTTACCCTCCTCCTCCTCCTCCTCCTCCTCCTTCTTCTTCTTCTTCTTCTTCTTCTTCTTCTTCTTCTTCTTCTTCTTCTTCTTCTTCTTCTTCTTCTAATTCTTCCTGGAAAGACCTTTTCCTGTCTGGATGATAGTTCCATTGTGTTCTTTAAGTCACAAGGCATCCTATTCTTGGTCAGCTGGCAGATCCAGGAAGGCCTCCTCCTACTTCCTGTCAAAGTGAATTTCAAGATCGCATGGCCATTCATTCCAGGATCTAGGAACATTCCCCTCATCTTTGCTCCTGATATTTCCCTCTGCCTCAAAAATAAAATCATTTTAAATCTTGGGGGACAATATGATCTTTTCCCCTCTTACTGCATGGTATATTTTTATTTTATTCTACTGCTTTGACTGTACATAGATTTTTCACTGCTAAATGTCTCATTTTGGCATTCAGTTGAAACTATATTAGTCTGTTCCATCTGGGGGTCTCCTCTTCCCATGGATATAACTTCAGATCAGCTATGCTTCACGATTCAATCCCAGAAGTCCAAGAATCTCCTCCTACCAAGTTCTGGAATGAAAATCACGGTAAACTAAGTTTCGCTTTTTATGTCTCCATTTAAAATTAAAACACTACCTTCAGCTTTCTAAATTGTTTGTGCTTCCCTCTTAGGATTTCTCCTGCAGGTATAACTAATATTCTAATGTTAATTTTAATAATAGCCTTATTGTCTGGAGAGGTACGTTTCTGGCTTTCCGTGATCTATTCCAGACCACAATTATATTGTCTTATTGAGCATAGCACTACAGGGCTTTCATGGCTGCATGATGCAGGTCTATAGAGAATAGTCTAGGCACAGAGTGTACCTCTTCAGCTATTCAGAGGGCGGGAGGCAACTCAGTTCCATTATCTCTAATTCTTTTTGGTAGCATTATTAAAGATTCCCCCCCACACACTCTTAATGGCCTTAAAGATAGAGAGGATGCATGCATGCATAATGGTACTTGCGCCTAAGTACCGGCCAGCATCTCAAGATCGAATAAAAACCTTTTAACAAACAGGAGTGAGGCCTTTTATGACATCCTGTGAGGGTAAGATTATTACTATAATTACCCTGTGGATGGCTAGACAGAGGGGTGTCATCCTCATAATAGGCAGCTCTATGGTTACCTAAAATATCTTTGCTCTGACACAGGGCTCTGTGGTCTCAGTCTGCTACTTCAGCTTTCTGCTCTCAACAATCATTTTAGTTGGCTGATGTGCTTGTTGCTGACTTCTGCTTAACCTAATTTATCCTTTGCAGGCTCCAAGACCACAAAGACTCAGGCCACTGCTACAAAGCGTACACACTCATTGTTTCCCTGGTTGAAGGAATGGAGCTAGCCCAGGGTGTTGACACATCCTCCCTCCGCCTGTTTTACATCGGTTCTTTATACCCAGCTAGTCCTATAGTTACTTGTATCTCTTCCCCTCATCTTCCCTCGCCCGCCTGCCCGCCTGCCTGCCTTGGAAGTTATGAGTCAAAGCAGAGACACAGCAGGGGAGAGGATTTCTTACCTCTCTCCTTTCAGGCCGTTCCTCAGAATTTCACGTCCCTGGTAATTTCCCAACTGCGGAGGACATTTTTTGTCTCTCTCCCGTGGGAGAAGAAGCACTTTCGGGGAGGTGTATTCTGAGTAGGAAAACGGCTGGAGGGAAAGGAGTTGAGCAGTCCCCTCCCTTCCTCTCAAACTCTCAGCCTCCCAAGGCTGATTTTCGCTCTCCTAAAAAAAAATGCCTGGGGAAAGAGATACTTGGCTGCATGTCAGGAGCCTAATCCCCTGCGTAATCCTCCAGTTTAAGATCAGTGAAACTAATGAGCAAAGGCCGGAGTAGCTCCGCCTGGGATCACACCTTTCATGCTGTAGTGTCTGGCCTGTCATGAGGGGAGGTCCCCCTGTTTCCTCTTAGCCAATCACTATTTTCATTTTCTCAGCCTCTCCCTGTCAATCTGTTCCTACAAACAGCTGCTGAGGCCTCACCCAAATGGGGGCATTCTTCTTTGGATACCAGTCTTCTGTGCTGATAGGTTCAGGAGGGTTGCTGTGTGGGTCTGAAGCAACAGAACTAAGTTTTGAGTCCAGCGGCACCTTTAAGATCAACAAAGTTTAACTCTGGGTATAAGCTTTTGTGTGCATGCACACTTCTTCAGATACATAGAAATAGTTTTCCTCAAGCCTTACATATAAGTGGAGGGGGGGTTAGTTGCCAAAAAGGGCTAGTAAGAATCAAGGTGCATAAGTATCTGGGTGATAAGCATAGCTGTGGTAGGATCAAAAGTTGGTAAGACCCGTGAATGGCAGCAAATTAGCACACCATTACAAGAGTTAACAGACACATGTGAGAACTAAATTTGAGTCCAGTGGCACCTCTAAGACCAACAAAGTTCAGTTCTGGGTATAAGCAAGAACCGAGAGACTTAGCATGTGTAGATGAACACTTCTTCAAATGCATTGAAACAGATTTCCTCATATAGGTGGGGGGGGGGTTAGTTGCCAGGAAGGGTTAATTAGAGTTAAAATGTATAAATACAGCTAAGATTGGGATAATGCAGTTGGTAAGGTCTGTGAATAGCAGTAAATTAGCATACAGATAATAAAAGAGTTAACGACAGAAGCGAGAACTAAGTTTGAGTCCAGTGGTACTGGACTCTTGCATCTGTTGTTAAATCTTTTATTATCTTGAATCTGTTAACAGTTGTATTAAAGGTAAACGTAAAGGTTCCCTTGCTCGAAAGCCAGTCGAATCCAACTCTAGGGTTGTGGTGCTCATCTCCGTTTCAAAGCCGAAGAGCCAGCGCTGTCCGAAGATGTTTCCATGGTCATGTGGCCGGCATGACTAAACACCAAGGCTCACAGAATGCTGTTACCTTCCCACCGAAGTGGTACCTATTTATCTACTTGCAATTTCTTGCTTTCAAACTGCTAGGTTGGCAGGAGCTGGAACTAGAGACAGGAGCTCACCCCATCTTGCAGCACCCGGATCTCGAACTGCCGAACTATTGACCTTCCACAGCCTGCAGTTCAGCGTCTTAACCACTTGAGCCACCGCAGCTCCGAACAGTTATATTACCTGTATACTAATTTGCTGCTATTCACAGACCTTACCAGCTGTGTTATTCCAATCTTAGCTGTACTTATACATCTTGACTCTAACTAACCCTTCTTGGGAACTAAATCCCCCCCCCCATATGTATGGCTTGAGGAAAACTGTTTCTGTGTATCTGAAGAAGTGTGCATGCACAATAAAGCTTATGCCCAGAATTAAACTTTGTTGGTCTTAAAGGTGCCACTGGACTCAAACTTCATTCTAGTCTTCTGTGCTGTGCCACAAACTGCTTGTGAGACTCCTCTCACTTTGGTCCTTTCCACACTTGGATCTCATCCCTGGTTTTATCAGAGTTCAACTCGCGGCACAAAACCTTGCATTTATCCCTGGTTATAACAGCATCCGTTTATCCCGGGACAAGTGTGGGGCGAAACTGGGGTGACCTCAATGTAATGTGGAAACAAAAAATACCCCACAGGGTGGACTCGAGTGTAGTGTAGAATGTAAGTTTGGGGACAGGGTTGAACTAGGATTTTAGTGCGGAATCACCCTTTAGGTGCTTTCACACAATGGACTTTCAATCCACCCTCAGTGCTCTTTGCAACTGAATTTTGCTGTGTGAAGTGGTAAAATCCACTTGCAAACGGTAGCTGAAATGAATTGAAATGGCATTGTTTAGCATGTGTGAAAGCATGTTTTCTCACTTGGCTTGGAGCTGGGAAGGGCTGCCATTTGAGAGGGAAAAATAGACTTAATCTTGGCCTCAGGGAACAAGTTTCATAGCTCTTTGAATCTTGATAATTGTCTTCTTTTCCAAGCATCTTCTTACAGGCTTGAAGGGAATATTTACATGGTTCATGGTGTTGTCACAGCCTACCTTTAGTTTCCCATTTCTTTCTCAAACGGGCCCGGCTCTCCTCTTTTACTAAAGAATAGTGGAAGGAACCATGCTCTGCCTCCATTTATAAGTTCAGTACAACATCCCGGTGAACAAACTATCTGTGCAGAAATTTTTGCAAACTACATCCCGTAAAAAAATCATACATATGGTGCCTGTATCCACAGATTTGGTATATACATTAACTCTTTAGTCGTTGCCCTGAATGCATGTAGGGTGGGAATGGGGCCAACGGCTATACTTCTGATCCCTCTCTCGTACCATAACATATGTATAGTCCTTAATTATGTATTTGCTCTGATTAGGAGAGGTCAGTTGTCCTTCTGAACCAATTAAGTCAAAGGCTGGAGAGGTTGCACAAGGCTGTTCCTTCAATGTTTGCCTTTCCTGAGGGAGTCCCCTCTCGGGCTTTGGGTGCCACTCCTCTGGTATGGACACTTGTATTTTACTAAACAGCAGTTCTACTAATGTGTTGCTTCTTTCGTTGGTAAGTTTTCATATTGAGGAGGTTGTTGCTAAGTGTAGTGCATTTCTTGCTCATGTGAGTGAATAAGTGTGAGAGGGAGGGAGGGAGGGAGGGAGGGGAAGTGAGAGACCTGCCATTGCACGAAATATGGCAAATCTTAACTGTCCTGCTGACAAAATTACCAATGCCTGGAATCTAGACAATCATTTCCAAGAACTGAATGTAAAGTCCACATTCTGTAATATGATAAATCAGGTCGAGTCAACATTTATTTGTTTTAGCCATGGGCCATAGCAAAGCTACAAATAAACAGAAATGTGATAAGGAAGTAGATCTGCATATTTACAAGGTGCAGCAGAAGCATATAATATTTAAAGTGTCTGGAGCCAGACTAATTTGTATGCAGGGTGACAGTGGCAAACAGTTTAAAAGTCTGAATGAGAAAGCAGAAGGTGGCTATAAATATAAAATCTAAAGAGGAAATTGTGAATTTATGTACTGTCTAAGCTCCAGGAGATAGCAGCAACTTGTGGCTTAAATGTTTCTCTCCCCCCCCCGGATCGTGATTTAGCCCTTGTATTGCAAAATTTATAAAACAAGCACCGAGAAATTTAATATAGGAGTCTAAATGCTTTATCTTTGAAAGATATTTTTTGAAAGGGGACAGCGAAATAGAATGCACTTTATGTGGTCGGGAAAGTACTGGATAACATGAGAGAATATACTGCTTCACTCTCCTCTGATCTTTGTTCTGCCACATTGAGCTTTTTCAGATGAAAAATAATCTTTAGAAAACTATGCCCCCCCCCCACAAGCCTTTGTTGTTGGTTACTATTTATATGGTGGTTTTGATTGCGCTGAAATGGTTTGTCTTGGGCATGGTCTGTGCATGCAGCAGAAGATGGTGGTAGAATCCTGAGGCGGTGGAATGGAGCGTACTGCATCAGACTACGGGCAGGGAGAGTCACTTTCTCAATGCTCCCTCATTTAAAATCCCCCATAAATAAATTAGCACATCAGGGAGAGAGGTTCTAGACTATGTCTTGGCATGCTGTGCTGGTTTTACATCTACAGGGAATTAGTAGTGTAGGGGGAACTTCAAAAATATACACAGGAATACACACGAAGCTGCCTTATATTTTGTTGTTGTTCAGTCGCACAGTCGAGTCCGACTCTTCGCGACCCCATGGACCAGCTCCCGCCAGGCCCTCCTGTCTTCCGCTGTCCTCTGAAGTTGGCTCAATTTCATGTTCGTTGCGTCGATAACACTGCCCAACCATCTCATCCTTTGCCGTCCCCGTCTTCTTTGACCTTCAATCTTTCCCAGCATCAGGGTCTTCTCCAGTGAGTGCTCCCTTATACAGAATCAGACTATTGGTCCACCGATGTCTGCTCAGACTGGCAGCGGCTTTCCAGGATCTTAGGTATTTTACGTCACCTACTGCCTAGTTCTTTTGAAAGCAGAGTCTCTTCCACTGGGCCATAGTCCCTCCCCTAATGCACTTCACTTCATTTTGAAATAGCGCAGTTTATCCCACCACCTCAGCCTGCGTGAGACAGCAGTCTGAGATATTTACCCGATTTCGACATCTTGCAGTCTTAAAAAGTTCAAGAGTAGGTTGTGAGCTCACAGCTCAGGCTAGCCCAATCCCATCAGATCTTGGAAGCTAAGCAGGATTGGCCGTGGCTAGTATTTCGAAGGGTGACCTCCAAGGAATACCAGGGTTGTGATGCAGAGGCAGGCAACGACAATGGCAAACAATCTCTGAAATGTCTCTTGCCTTAAAAGCAAGTCTAGTTCACCACCTAGTGGTGCATAATGCTAAAAAGCTAAAACTTCTGGTTGCCAGACAATCTTAGGATCTCATGTGGAAAGGGCTGGGCGGTGGAGGACCTCAGACCATGAGCATCTTCCACTGGCACTTCACTAGATCCAAGCCATTATCCAAAGTTGAATCTTAACCAACACCACTCACAACAATGTTAACCATAATTAATATTAATCAACATTTGCAAACCATGGTGGAGACTTAAAAGTATCTAATGTTGACATAAAGCTGAAGAGAGAAGGCAGGGGGGACTCACACTATAGAGGGAAGGAGTGTGTGAGTTTGTGGCCTTTTAAAATCTGTTCAACATGCTTACGGGGTAAATACTATTATTTGTGTACTGGCCCTTTGAGCTGGTAAAGTGCACATGCCAATTTTCTATAACATGATAAATGTAGTGTTGCAGAAGGCCTCTCTCACGTGGAAGGAAAGTGGCAAAGTCACGCTGCAAGTTTCCAGACCCTGTTGAAAGCAGGCATGCCATTTGTCTGGTTCTGACTGGTATTCTCCTGCTGGTGGGGCCCTCTTACCCACCCTTGCCTCTGGGATGGTGGGAAAATGATGGAAGGTGGAAAGGACATTGCATGATGTATCAAGTCATGTCCAGCTCCAAACCTGAACAGTGTGCCAGGAGATGCTATAGAAACTCTACAGCAATACCATTGAGTTTCTGAGCACTGGCTGACATGTTAACATCATGTCTAGATTTTTGGTCAAAACAAGTGTGGACAATCACGACCTAATCAGAGAACAAATGTAAAGAAAACAGTCGTGAGAGTCTGACCCACAGATCAAGCAGTCAACAAGACTTGTAAAGAAGATGCTTTCTGTATATTATGGTCAACAAGCACTACTTTTGTACTACTCTAATATTTCCTGAGGAAGATCCAATTTTGAAACGTTATATAATCCAGAGACGACGTTGATGATGTATTTTTACACTAAGATTTTCTTATGATTTGAAGGAATTTGTTTATTGTGTTGTAGTGCTTGTTGACCATAATATACAGAAAGCATTTTCTTTGCAAGTCTTGTTGACTGCTTGATCTGTGGGTCAGACTCTCACATAGGGTTGCCAAGTCTTAAAATCTTACCGGCGGGGGGGGGTCCGTTCCTTCCCGGCGGCGTCTGCGCGTTGGGGACGTGGCCGAGCTCGTCAGGGGGGTGAAACATGTGGTTTCCCCCCGACGAGCTCAGCCACGCCCCCAACGTCAGCAACGTGGCTGCGTCACCTCTGGTGAAATCGGAGCTCTGAAGCGGGGGATTCCCCGCCCCCCGGGCACATTTGGCAACCCTACTCTCACAACTGTTTTCTTTACATTTGTTCCCTGGATCTTTGATCAGACATGATGTTGACACATTGTATGATGTCATGTCCACCCTTGCTACACCCCCAAAGTTCCTGGGGGTGCTAGGTGGTGACCTGGCATCTCTATTTCAAGAGCAACTGCACATCCTTCCTTATTAATAAAAGCCAGACGGGGTGGCAACATTCTATGCATCGCCAAAATGAGTTGGCTGCGTTGCCTGAGTCCCGCCCAGCCATTTAACCCCTGTTGATTTATGCCCTTGAGGGTAGCCCAGGAAAGCAAGGAAAGGCCAGACCCTTGGGTTGCCAACTTTCCAGGGATCCCCCAAAGATTGGGGATTCCATCTCCAAATACGGAGATTTAGCCAGAGGGGTCTCATCGTCCCTCTAAAAAGGCAGTGACAATTCAGTGAGTCGTGGCAGTGAATTTAAGGAGTGAGATACGTGCACGGGATGAGGGTGGGAGGCAAACAGCTGAGTGGTAAACTGGAGCCCATTTTGCCACGGTAGGCAACCAAGCTTGGTTCAGACAAAGGAAGGAAACCCTTTGCAGGCCTTTTTGAGGAACTCATTGGGGCCAGTCCTGAGTCTAGGGTTGCCCGCTCCAGGTAGGGAGATTCCTGGAGATTCTCTGGAAGAGTCCATGGAAGCCAGGGTTTGGGGAGGGGAGAGGCCTCAGCTGAACAGAATGCCATACAGCCCACCTTCCAAAGCAGTTATTTTCTCCGGGAGGGGGTCTGTTGTCTGGAGTTCAGTTGTAATACCTGGTGATCTTCAGGCTCCACCTGGTTGCCCTAGGCATAACAGTCACTGCTTTAGAGCAGGGTCTGCTAGATCTAGGTTCTTGCTGTAGAAGCTGAGTGGGTGATTTTGGACCAGTCACAGAATTTCAGCTTAACCTACCGCACAGGGTTGTTGTGCAAGTCAAACTGGGGAGAGGAGAATGATGTAAGCTGCTTTGGTCCCCATTGCAGAGAAATACTACTTTTCCTCCTGGAAAACCATTGTTGCCAATCTCCAGGTGAGGGCTGGAGATCACTCAGAATTACAACTGCTCTCCAGATGGCAGGTATCAGTTCCCCTGGAGAAAATGGTGGACTCTCTGGCAGTCAGGGCTTCAGAGCACGGGAGAGGCTGCAGGTATGTGTGTGGGGGGAAATGGAAAGTTGAAGAGAGGGGGGAAATAAAGGTCAGTTGATGATTGGCTGGGAAGGAGATAAGATTGCCAACGCCAGGTGAGAAATTCCTGGAGATTTGAGGGATGGAACCTGGAGAGGGTGAGGTTTCCAGGAGGGAGGGGGGAGGAGATGCAAGGCTGAAATCAGAGGGGCAGATAATGGCAGGTTGATGCTTGGCTGGGAAGGAGATAGGGTTGCCAGCTCCAGGTTGGGAAATTTGAGGGGTGGAGCCTGGAGAGGGTGAGGTTTGAGGAGGGGTGGGGCCTCAGACAGGTACAATGCCATAGACTCCACCCTCCAACCAGCCATTTTCTCCTGGGTAACATTTGTTGCCAATATGCAGGTGAGGGCTGGAGATCACTCAAAATTGCAACTGCTCTTCAGGTAGCAGAGATCAGTTCCTCTGCAAAAAATGGTGTACTCTGTGTCATTATACCCTGCTGAGGTCGCCACAGCACATTGATGCTGAGTGCCCAAGGCCTTGGCACTCTCTCAGTGCCTGTTCCTAGATCTCGTTCTATTTATTTCCACAACAGGCCTTATTCCTAGTATAGTATATTAGAGTAATCGATCCCTGAGGCATGAATGACCAAATGGTCATGAATGGCTGTAGCAAAATTCATGTCTTGCAAATGATACACCTGATGGAAGGCACTCTTTGTAATGCTTCATTCACAGGTTCAGGGATACTTCTAAGAACACACTCAGGCTTTGATCCTGATTGCTTCGGGGGGGGGGAGAGATCATGTCCACAGGATGACATCTCTGTCTTCCCACACTTCAAGCAAATTTGCCACCTCTCAAAAACTCAAAAAAACTTTTTTTGAATCTAGCAGTTCGAAAACAAGAAATTGCAAGTAGATAAATAGGTACCACTTTGGTGGGAAGGTAACAGCGTTCCGTGCGCCTTGGTGTTTAGTCATGCCGGCCACATGACCACGGAAATGTCTTTGGACAGCACTGGCGCTTTGGCTTTGAAACGGAGATGAGCACCGCAACCCTAGAGTCAGATTCGACTGGCTTTCGAGCAAGGGAACCTTTACCTTTATACACCAGCTAATATTTTCCACATCCTTCACCTTCCCATAACAGAAAGGGTGGCTATTTCAGTGCCTGGAAAAATAAACATTTTAAAATGTTTTTTTAGAAAGAATCCAAAAGAGGTATAATATGAAAAATACAAGTGACACGGAACAAAAATCACAGGTGGCAGACACCTTCCTTGGAGAGGCATTCTTGCTTCTCCCTCACAGAGAATGAAAAGCTGCTTTTTATAATATTGCATCTTGTGACTGGTACATGCATAATTTCCAAACAAAGAAAGAATGCTTTTGTTCTTCAGATCTATTGTTTTATTCATATGCAAATGTAACAAACTCAGGGATTCAAATTCATACAATTAATTGACTAAGATATCTTTAATCAGGTGACAGCTCTAGTTGCACAGACTCCTATAGCTGCTCCTTCTAGGTGAGAAAGTCTAATTTAAAACTATTCCTAATTTTAGGTTTTTGTTTTCTAAGGCAGTTCAACCACTTGGCAGAAATCCATCTTCCAATACAGTTGATGTTCTTTCTTACCTTATCTAGGTAAACTCCCTTTGGTATTAGTATTAATGGATCAGAGCCAACAACTCCCTTCCGCTATGAGAGGAGTGGAGTAGATTCCTCTCTCCGCAGGAGGGAATTCTTGGATCCAACTCATCATCCCCCTCCTATCTTTCCCTAGTTAAATGAATGGGAAATGTATATTGTTTAGGATTTATTGAAAAGTAATATGACGATCTTCATAGCAGAGTCAAATATGAAACATGCTGTGTGTTGAGACAAGTTATCGGATTTTTTATTCTCATTCAGGAAAAGATATAAACGACTCAGACTTCCCAAAGATAAGCACTTTTGTCTAATAGATTTCTGGAGGTATTTAATTAGACACTCAACCAGCTAACTAAAATAAATTCGGCTTCAAAGTATTGTTCTTATTCATTTAAAATATATCTATATATTTCTATTTCTGTCTATTTATCTATCTGTCTATCTATCCATTCATCCATCCCCTACAACCTTGACACACAGGTTTCCAAGACAGGGTTCCATCACAGTAATTAATAGTAATATAAGAAATAATACCAAAATAATAATAGCAACCAGGAACAGAAAGTGGTACTCAACACATAATCATAGGCTGCAATCCCAAACACATTTGTCTAGGAAGTTAGTCTCATTGTGCTCAATGGGATTTACTTCTTAGTATGGTTGCAGCCAATCCCATAGGGTTTTCAAGGCAAGAGACATTCAGAGGTGGTTTGCCACTGCCTGCCTCCATGACATGATGACCCTGGTATTCCTTGGAGGTCTCCCATCCAAGTACTAGTCGGGGCCGACCCTACATAGCTTCTGAGATCTGATGAGATTGGCCTGGCCTACTCTATCTAGGTCAGGGCACTTCGGAGTGTACGTGCTTAGAATGGGGCGGATAATGCCATAAAAAAGCATCACTAGGAAGAACAATGTAATCAGCAGGATCCTTGATAAAACCAATCAACAGAAGCAAGAGCATCCAATATCATCACAAAGTACAGAGGAGGAAAAGCAATAAAATCAGCAGTAAAATTAATAAAATCGGGGACAGGTCATCGTTACCTGAGGCACGGTATCTTCCCTTACAACACTCATCTGATGATGCGGAAGTTTACTACTTCTGTTTGGGGATGGACTGGCCCTTTAACTTCCTGGGGAAGTTCCTAGTGGGTGGCTGCCCTGGGGAAGTTCCTGGTAGGTGGCTGCCCTGAAAGGACACTAACAGCCAGGGGCAAGCTGAGCTGAGTGGCCCCTGCAGTGCAGCCAGTACCCTGTAGTCTGGTCAGCTCCGTCATGGGCCATGGTGACATGAGCAACAGTGTAGGCTTGCCCAACAGAGACATGTTCCTGTCTGTGATATGACCCAGGTCCAAGCCAAGTAGATTCTATGGCACTGTCGGCACTCCAGGGTCTACTTGAGTCAGCTACTCCAGGGCTATCTATCTGGAGTAGCTCCCATTTATCCGCTGTCTATCTTCTATCTATCCTACCTATTTGCTCCTGCTTTTGTTGTTCCTCCTTTCCCCATAACTCTTGCTCTAGAATCTTCAGGACACCATTTATTTTTAAAGTCTCTTTCAAACCCAGGTTAATGAGCTACAAAAATGTTATTGATTTTGTACTATCTAGGTAAATCTCACACGACCTTGTTGTGCCTTTGTACATTGTTCTTTTTTGCTTCCTGTAGGATTTTTTAAAGTATGTCATAGAGCGAATAACATTTTATGTGCCGTTCTCTTCATGCAGCCTTGGAAAAAAATATGTATGCTATAATAATGGATCCCACAATTCTGAACAGTTACTTTGTAAAACAAAAACACATTCTAAGCTCAGAAAGTTTCTAGTGCTTCTGTACTGTCGCCGTCACTGTGACTCCAAGAAATGGCTTGGAGAAATGTCTTCTTCCACACTGTGGAAGAATTCGTCATGAGTGGTTTGCTTGAGTGATATTGACAAGTGGTTGAAGTGCCCAAAGGCACTTTTATACTGGTGATTTTCAAAATGTATTCTAGGCCTCCTGGGAAGCCCGTCCCAAATGAAGAACTCCCCTGATGTTTGGCAACTGAAGTTTGTCCACCACTGTCAGGCTTCCCATGTAATAGGCAGCTGCAGGGAGAGGGCTGAGTTTATTCCAGGGTACTGTACAGCAGAGGGAGTTAGAGGTCCCAAACTGAGGGTTCTAGCACCGGCTCATTCTCTGCACCTCTGTGGCTCCTTGCAAGATGAGAGAGAGATGCTGTACTAATAAAGCTCAATTAATTTCAGGAGCTAGCTGGCCGGAACTACATTGGCTGCCAGTTTGTTTCTGAGTCAGATTCATGGTGCTGGTTATGACCATCGTGACCTAAGACCTACATATGTAAAAGACTGTCTGTTTGCATGAGCCAGCTACAGTCTTCAGGTTGCTATCTATTGGGTGTACTCTGACTTAAGGTAAGCTGTGTGGCATCTACTGGAGCCCATGCTTTTTCTGTAGTAGCTTCCATCTTATGGAACAGTCTCCCTGAGGCGGTAAGGGAGGATGCTGTCTTAGATGTTTTTAGGAGGCACTGTAAGGCCATTTTATTCAATAGAGCTTTTAATGCAGCTGCTAGTGTTTGGGGGGCTAGGGAGAGGAGTTAATTGAGTTTTTATTGTACTTCATATGTTTTAAATTTTTGGTTTCTGCCCTGACCTGGATGGCCCAAGCAAGCCTGCTCTTATCAGATCTCAGAAGCTAAGCAGGGTCGACTCTGGCAAGTACTTGGATGGGAGACCTCCTTGGAATACCAGAGGTGGGAGGTGAGGACAGACTTTACTCAGCCCTTTTCTGAAAATCCTCCAGGCCCCCAGTAGGAGTCAGTCACCAGAGGTCGACATGACTTCCAAGTGCGCTCTTGCTCTCTCTCTCTCAAACACAGACACACTCACACACACATACACACATATGAAAAATACAAAAAAAAAAGTATTTGTAAGGTGCATTGAGTTCCAAGGGAAAGGCAAGGTACAAATATTGCAATAAACAATTACATAAGTGGCTGGAGGCTGACATATTAAGTCACTAGTTATGATTCTATATTGCTTGCTTACTCTGACCTGTCTTCCTAGCCTGAGCACCTACTTGCAGAGGTATGTACTTGAAGGTGAAGGTTTCCCTTGCTCGAAAGTTAGTCGAGTCCGACTCTAGGGGGTGCTCATCTCCATTTCCAAGCCGAAGAGCCAGTGCTGTCCGAAGGCATTTCCGTGGTCATGTGGCCGGCATGACTAAACACCGAGGCACACGGAATGCTGTTACCTTCCCTCCAAAGTGGTGCCTATTTATCTAATTGCAGTTTCTTGCTTTCAAATTGCTAGGTTGGCAGGAGCTGGGGCCAGAGATGAGAGCTCACTCCGTCATGCAGCACTTCCAGTCTGCTGCTCAGCGTCTTAACCTCTAAGCCTTAGGACCAATCAAAATGTCACATGGGGGGAAGAAATCCATGTGTATTTATACACCTGTGCAGCTTATCCAAAACAGAGGCTGAAGGGGGGAGGTCTGGGTTTTTTTAAAAAAAATTAAGAGTGGGTGGGCAAGAGGAACCAAACTCTGTCCTCTTCCCCTGGTGTACCTCATTGTACTTCAGGACTTTAGATTTTGCTTCCATTTGGGGCTTTGTACCTATAGTGAGTCACGTTCAAGAAAAATGGTGAATACTTTAGAGCTCAGTGTAGTCAGATGGGGAAAGGGGAAGTTTTAGACATGGGCCTAAATAGTGTGGCTCCGCCCCAAACACTCCTTCAGGTCTAATTTAGACCTGGATCACCTGTCTCACTGAATCACCTTCTTGCCTCTTGACCACTAGTTTTGACAGGTACACTCTTAAGGCAACAATGAGACCCAAAGTGCCTAGCCAGCCTGCCCGGGAACTGACCAGAACAACATGTTCCAGAATCTTATTACAACACAAATGGGCTCTGTGGCAACCGATGCAAAACCAATTCTCTGCTGGTAGAATGTGTGCAGACTGCTGTCTGACACCATCTACATCTCCATAAAGTCTGCCTTTCTGGCAAATACATCTACTGTAACAGCAATGTGCATTATTACATTATTACCTATTTCTGCAGGAGTCACATTATGGGAAGTAAACTTCTGTTTTACAAAAATCTGCTCCATGGGGAAAGGACCCATTTGAAATGGGATAAATTTTTATTTCAAATGAAGTGAAAATGTTTAGGGTTCACTCATCTGGAACTGCAAGATGGCTTCTGATAAATGGATCGTGGAGTTAATGGCGTGCTCTAACCTCTGAAAGGTCGTCCACATGCCTCTTTAGTTAATTCAGAAAGAACTATTTCTTTCTCTGGAGAGAAATGTGTGCAATTTTAAATGCAAAAGAAATTCTATACCACACACAGAGTAGTACATTCTTATATTTTCCCCAGGCAAACTAGATTAAATAACATAAGTTGTAGCTAAACTTTTAAGGGTCAGAAATAACAAAGAATGAGGCCTGGCTGAAAAGTTCTCAGCTAAAATCCAAACAAATCCACCTCTATCTGATTTAGGCTGGGAACAACTTGGCCACTCATATATAGATTGGGAGGGGCTGTGGCTCAGTGGTAGAGCATCTGATTGGCATGTAGAAGGTCCCAAGTTCAATCCCCTGTATCTTCAGTTAAAAGATCTGGCAGTAGGTGATGTGAAAGACCTCTGCCTGAGACCCTGGAGAGCTGATGCCAGACAATACTGACTTTGACGGACCAAGGGTTTGATTCGGTATAAGGTAGTTCCATGTGTTCATGTGGCAATACTTGATTTGTCAGTGAGACAGAAGACTATTTGGATCCATTCCCCTGGCAGTTGGGTTCATAATGGTTCTTAGTCCATGGTGAACTGATTAGAGACACCAACAAGCACTGGATTAAGCTTCAGTTTGTTCACCGTCAACCAGTCCCACACTGACTTGAGGCACTCATTTAGAAAGTTCATTGCTGTCCTATAATTGGATGGAAAGTAGAGAGAGACAGACAGAGAGAAAACTGCATGTCATTAGCTCCCATATGAGATCAGGGCCCTGCAGGACCTTTTACAGTTCCACAGGGCCCGCAAGACAGAGCTCTTCCATTAGGCTTTTAAGTAGGGCAATGCACATCCCTCCCTCTCTATTGGGCCTCCACTCAGTGGGTCAGAACTGCATAATCATCTAAGGACGAAGTCTTGAAAGAGATGACATCTGTAAGGCTTTAATTTTAACTATAACTTGCACCGGATAAATGGTGTTCTTGTATTTTATTGGTGTTTTAACTGTTTTAATTTTTGTATATTGTTTACAAAATTTGATGGAACCCACCCTGGGCCTGCTATGCGTGGAGGGCGGGATATAAATAGAATAAAATAAATAAATATTGGTGGCACTAAGCCTCGAATCTCAAGATGATCTCTCTTAGGGGAGACTTGTGGTTCCCCTAAATCAGAGGCTTTTTGGTAAAATAGAGTTACCCTGGTAACACTTTCTGGAACCTGTTGTCAAGGAAAGACTCAAATCAGTATAGCGCTGGCCCCCAAGTACAGCTTCACTGGATGGTGCAAAAACATACCCTGGTCATTGTTCCTGAAGGCTCCTGAAAGGTCCAAGAAATTCAATTCAGGGGCAAAGATAATCTAGCAGATATCTAAAGCACTTTCTGTACTGTGACCGGAACAGAATCCAGTTTGAAAAGGATCTAGATAAACTCATCTAGGAATATCTGAAGTTATTTTGTAACAGCTTTTCCGTGGATATTTCTGATATATGACAGATCAGAGACTGGGCAATAATTACTTAATTCCGTGGCATCCAAAGATGATTGGTTTTAATAAGAGCTTGATCGTGACCTCTTTTTAAAACCAGAGGCATCACGTATTTCCTCCAGAAGCTGTCTATAACAGCCACTTACTAAAGCTCCTTCTAGCTGCCTCTATAAGTTGTGAAGGCATAGATTTAAAATACATACATACAGACTGCATTAGCTCATAGCCTTTGCAAATGACACAGGGAGAAAACTGCAGTGCAAACAATACAAACGATCTCAGTGTCAATTAAAACCCTTAAAATGACCATTTAAGATTATAATAAATAGTACTTAAAATCATGCAAAAATAGAAAATTAGAGGCAATGTACTGTTCTATATTAACACATACAGCATAGTACTTGCAATTTCTCCATCAGCCGCACTAGTGATTGATGGTCTTTGTCACCCATGTGATAAATTTTGCCATTTGTGATGTTACCCATTTACTTTTGTCAGCAAGCAGTATTATAAGTCTCTTCTGGTCCGATCTCCCTGGATATTGTGTTAAAATATTCCCAAGATATCAGTCATGTTCTACCACAAATTTTGGGCACCAGAAAACTACATGGGCTAGGTACTCAAGAGATTTCTGGTCACAAGGGCTGACACGTTCGTTATATGGGGTCCATTGTAATGATCTCTTAACATTGCCAATTGTAAAATATCCAACTGTGCTTTGGTGAATGGTTTCCTATGCTCAAAATTTATTAAATTGGTAAAATAAGATGGAAGGATTGAAGGTAAGAGTGCAAGCTGCTGACAGAGAGAAGCTGATATCAGGGTACCCAATAGTGTAGCATCCACCTGAACACTTATATAAAACCATAGAGTTGAAAAGGACCTCCAGGGTCATCTAGTCCAGCCCCTGCACAATGCAGGGGATTCACAAATACCTCCCTGCCCCACTCCCCCAGTGACTTCTGTTCCCTGCCCAGAAGATGACAAAAAAACCTCCAGGATCCCTGGCCAAACGGACCTGGAGAAAAATTGCTTCCTGTCTCCAAAGTGGTGAACAGCATTTCCCTGGGCATGTAAGAAAGGGCCACAAGAACTAAGCTGAGGCAACCCTTCCTGCCTTCCCTCTCATGATCTGCCCAAGTTTGCAGAATCAGCATTGCTGTCAGATGACCTCTTAACTTAAGCTTCTGCTTAAAAATCTCCAAAGAAGAAGAGTCCACCACCTACCGAAGAAGCCTATTCCACTGAGGAACCGTTCTAACTGTCATGAAGTTCTTCCTAATGTTTAGCCGAAAACTTCTGATTTAATTTCAACCCATTGGTTCTGGTCTGACCTTCTGGGGCAACAGAAAACAGCTTGCACTATCCTCTATATGATAGCCCTTCAAGTACTTGAAGATGATTATCATATCACCTCTCAGCCATCTCCCTTCCAGGCTAAACATATCCAGGTCCTTCAACCTTTCCTCATAAGACTTGGTCTCCAGACCCCACACCATCTTCGTTGCCCTCCTCTGGACATGTTCCGGCTTATCTATATCCTTCTTAAATTGTGGTGCCCCAAACTGAACACAATACTCTAGGTAAGGTCTAACCAGAGCAGAGTAAAATGGTACCATCACTTTGTATGATCTGGACAGTATGCTTCTGTTGATACAGCCTAAAACCGCATTTGCCTTTTTTAGCTACTGCATCACATTGCGGTAGCTAGGTGTTAAGTCCGATGCTTAACAAAATAGTCAGAGAGTGATTTCAGCAAAACTCAGGTTTATTTCAGCTCGACGATCACTTCTCTAACACGGTACAACTTCTGATAGCCCAAACAGCTTTTCCATTGCAGCTGCTCGGTATTTAAACATTCCGGGCTAATGTAGCCACTCCTACTATACAGTTATCAACCTATCAGGTTGTGCGAATAAGGACCAATCAGAGTCTTTCCCGCTTATATACATTTGAACCTGATTGGACGCATTAGTCTTGAACTTCAATCCCTGTTCAAGACGAAGCTTAACATTGCTTCCTTATGAGATGTTTCACATTACACCTTAGGTATTCCTGGCAGCTTCAGAATACACTACAAATCCCTCCCCCCCTAAGCAAATACAGTCATGAACAATCATAATCGCTTAGGTAGGTAGGTGCACGGTGATTTCTCTGAGACCTTCTCGGTGGACTAGGCTCAGGGTACATTCCTGTCAGTGGCCCTCCGTTTGACTCTGGGATCGCAGAGTCAGGAACACTTCCGTCCATTTCTACTGGTTCGAGAGTAGCGGTCTGCCCTGCCTCTGGAACAGTACTGATGCCCTCAGGCCCATCAGTACTCACCTCCTGGGGAGGTCTGGGAAGGTCCTCGGGGTCTGGGGACTCAGCTGGCAACACGTTGGGACGGTCAGTTGCCCATCTCTGCGGAGTAGCGGTTGGCGGTTCAGGCCTAGCCTGCTGACATGGCTCACACACCCGAACCCAATCCTCGATTTCGGCATCGAGCCCGGGCCACCAAACATAACCGCGGGCCAGTGCCTTCATGTGGACCATGCCTGGATGGCCCTCATGTAGTGATTTCAGCACTTTCTGTCGTAGTGCTTTGGGTACTACCACCCGGTTCCCCCACAGTAAGCAACCTTTAGAGACTGACAGCTCATTTTGGCGCGCCTTGAACATTCGGAATTCCGGCTCCACAGCTCCCATCGGCCACCCTCTCCAAACCCAGTTAAGAACCCTGGAGATTACAGTGTCCTTAGCCGACGCAGCGGCAATGTCCCTGGAGGTTATTGGCGGTTGGGGCAGTTCCTCGATAGCCAACACAGAGGTGGTTGGTGCAGGGTCCAAGTCCTGGCTGGGCAGAGGGCAGCAACTCAAAGCGTCCGCATGTCCGATGGCCTTGCCCGGCCGGTGCTCTAAATCATAGTCATACGCTGAGAGGAACCAGGCCCAGCGAAGCATCCGGGCCGACATTATGTTTGGGAGTTGCCAGTCCGGGGCAAAAATCCCAAGCAGGGGCTTGTGTTCCGTCACAAGCAGAAAATGCCTGCCAAACAAGAAATCGTGGAATTTCTTTACTGCTGATACCAGCGCCAGTCCTTCTTTGTCGATTTGCGCATAGTTCTTTTCAGTATCAGACAGCGACCTCGAATAAAACGCGACGGGGGCCTCCCGTCCGTCCTCCATTACGTGACTGAGTACCGCCCCACCCCAAAAGGAGAGGCATCGTCGCCACTTAACCCCTTCAAAAGCCCTTTTTTGCTCGGCACCCCATCGCCATTTTGTGTCCTTATGCAGGAGCGCATGTAGAGGTGCCGCCACTGACGCCTTGTGAGGGAGGAAGGCGTGATAGAAATTGAGCAGCCCTAGGAATGACTGCAACTCCTTTTTATTACCAGGGCTTGGGGCATTCTTAATGGCTCTGACTTTGTCATCGGTGGGGTGCACGCCATTCTGGTCGACTCGGAATCCTAGGAATTCCACACTAGGAACACCAATCAGACATTTAGACTGTTTTACCTTTAAACCAGCCTTACTAAAATGCTTGAGCACCTCTCTGACTCTTTGTATGAGTTCCTCATCGGACCCCCCAGCTATGAGCACGTCGTCAAAATAGGGGACCGTCCCCGGTACCCCCCTCAGTAACCCTTCCATGAGTCCCTGGAAAATCCCGGGGGCAACATTTACACCAAACTGGAGCCTATTCACTCTGAATGCTCCCCTGTGGGTTACTATCGTCTGGGCTTCAGCAGCTTCCTTGGTCACCGGGAGCTGCTGGTACGCCTGGGCAAGGTCAAATTTAGCAAAAACCTTTGCCCCCCCCCCTAATGATGCCAGGATGTGGCTAATCACCGGCACAGGGTATGAGTGCTGCTGTAATGCTCGATTGATTGTGCATTTATAGTCAGCACAAATACGCACCGATCCGTCCGGTTTAACAGGGGTCACAATGGGCGTTTCCCATTTGCTGAATGGGACCGGCTCTAAAACACCCTGCTCAATGAGCTTGTCCAGCTCAGCTTCGATCCTCGGCCTTAGCGGAATAGGAACCTTCCTATATTTGAGGCGGACTGGCGGTACCGCAGGATCGA
>NW_015174287.1:750094-762280 GCF_001447785.1 Gekko japonicus | reverse complement strand
CTCCTCTTATAGAATGCGTGCCGGCTTGCGATCTCTGACGGCTGCGGCGAGAAGTGTGCCTTCAGTTTGTCCGTCAGCTCTTTGAAAGGCACGGTCGTGATGTCCACTGGTGCTACCAGGGACCTGGCGATATCGAAGACGCTCTTACCACAAGAGCTCAGGAGAGTGGCCCGCTTCTTCTCCTCCGTGGTGATATCGTTCGCCTCGAGGTGGAACCCGAACCTCAGCAGGTAAGTGTCCCAGTCCTCGGTCGCTGGTTCGAAAGCT
Organism: Gekko japonicus; assembly: GCF_001447785.1. Taxonomy (NCBI): domain Eukaryota; kingdom Metazoa; phylum Chordata; class Lepidosauria; order Squamata; family Gekkonidae; genus Gekko; species Gekko japonicus. The sequence goes on along the minus strand of NW_015174287.1, from coordinate 762,013 downwards.
TCGAACTTCGGGCTATTGACCATAGCTGCAATCGCTGCCACCGGCTCTAGTGGTGCCTGTTGCTGCTCTGCCACGGCGAGCTGCGGCTCGCAGTTGTCCGTCGTGGGGTTGGGACCAGCGGGGCTGCCTACCCGCACTAGAATCCCATCCTCGTCGCCAATTGTTAAGTCCGATGCTTAACAAAATAGTCAGAGAGTGATTTCAGCAAAACTCAGGTTTATTTCAGCTCGACGATCACTTCTCTAACACGGTACAACTTCTGATAGCCCGAACAGCTTTTCCATTGCAGCTGCTCGGTATTTAAACATTCCGGGCTAATGTAGCCACTTCTACTATACAGTTATCAACCTATTAGGTTGTGCGAATAAGGACCAATCAGAGTCTTTCCCGCTTATATACATTTGAACCTGATTGGACGCATTAGTCTTGAACTTCAATCCCTGTTCAAGACGAAGCTTAACATTGCTTCCTTATGAGATGTTTCACATTACACCTTAGGTATTCCTGGCAGCTTCAAAATACACTACACTAGGTGTTAGGCACTTTCTCACTGGACATAAAGTCTACTCAGGACATGCTGCAAAAAAGTCAAGCTGTCTTAAATAATCTCCTGAAAATCCAAGTTCGGCTACTAGATTTAGTATATGACTTCGCCATGAGTTAGCTTTTGCTTCCTCATAAGCCAGGGTTAAGAAACTTGGACCAAACAGAATTTTCAACGAAAAGTTAATAGCAGCTTTATGGACTGCAGACAGTATTGGAAGCAAAGCCAGCTCCTATCTAACTATAACAGCTGGTGTTGAATTACGAACTGCTAATAGCATGTGAGCCAATTTATTTTTAATAACTTCTAATGGTTGTAAATTTCCAAATTTAAAATACAAGGTGGTCAGCTTCATTTCTACAAATATCTTGTCCTCATCCTCAGGTTGTATAAGCTGAAATTCAGAACATGACAAGTGAATACTGGGGAATATTTAGTGTGACTGCAGTTAATGATGTATATAAGGGACAGAAAAGACCTCTGAATAACAGTGCCAGGAGGAAACATCAGGAGAAGGCCTCATCACCAGTGTCTTGTTGTTGGCCCTCCAGAGTAACTGGGTGACCACTGTGTGAGACAGGATGCTGGACTAGATGGACCACTGGTCAGATCTAGCAGGGTTCTTCTTATGTAATTATTATATACTACATGAGAGCTTTTCAGTGAGTTGGGTCTGGAGTAGTTCCCTGGAACTTATTTGCTTTCCCTGCAGTCCCACAGCAGCTGCAGGGCATCTCCTGAGTAGACTTTATGTCCAGTGAGAAAGTGCCTAACACCTAGACAAAAACTCTGTGGGGGGGAATGTGGTTTAGGATTGCAGTACAGAGTGAGGAGTGGCTCCTGCCTTCCCCCTGCTCCATTTTCCAAGCCAAAACAGCCTCAGGGGGAGCTAATTGCCCCTATTTGGAGTGGCTTGCCATTTTTTCTAGATCAGTTGTATCAACTACATATGACCAGCAATCTGGACCACCACTCACAGCTCATGACCTACGTCCTAGGGCAAGGTGTGGAGGTGGTTGAGCCAGTTGGAGACTGTGATCACAATGACATAAAATTTAATTTACATGTATGTGGGATTTCCAACCAAGTCGTACTTGACTTCGAAAGAGGAAGCTTCTCCAAGATGAGAAACCCAGTCAAAAAGAAGTTGAAAGTAAAGATCAAGTGGGTCAAGTCTATTGAAAAGTGCTGGGGTTACTTAAAGCGTCAATACTAGAGGCTCAGTTAGAATGTATACCAAAGGCCAGGAAAGGTAGTTCAAAGTCTAAGAGGTCACCAGCATGACTAACAAGCAGCGTGAGGGAAGCTATTAGAGTGTGTGAGGGACCCTTCTCAGGTAAAGGGAACCTCAGGAGCCCAAACCTTTCCCGACAGGTATGAAAGAATGGCACCAATAGCGGGATTTAAAAATGAAATAAGAGGAAAGATTTATTCTTAATGAAAGGCAAGGAAATGGGGGAAAGGTTTTATGAGAACAAACAGTTGGCAACCAATAAGTGCCCGCTACAAACACTATAAACAATGGTTAGGCTTTCCCAAACTCAGGAAGAACTAATAAAAATTATAAACCCTATCAGAAGGTTCCTTACAATAAGCAGGCAGTTGTGATACTAGTGAATTTATACCACCAATAGACCAGGGTTCCCCTAATTAGGCTCTGAATCCCAACTAGTCCCTGTGTGAGTGGATGTCTTTCTCTTTTTTAACCTGGGTCTGACCTTTTACTCTGGCCAGTCCCTTCAGCAGAGTCTGCTCTGCCCCTCTCTCTGGGACATCCTGTCACTGTCTCCCAGACTGAGCGTTTTCTCTCTGAAGGCAGCCACTCAAAAGGCCCCCTCCTCCATTAGATTCACTCTCTCCAAAAAGAGCCCCTCCAACCCCCCTTCCAATGTCAGCTCTCCTTCTAGGGCTGCCAAATGCAGCTGGGGAATCCCCCGTTTCGGAGCCCCGATTCCCGGCGCGCCGGATTGGGGGCCCGGGGGAACCCCCACCGCTGCGTGCGCGCGCTAGGCCCCCGCGCACACACCCGGGATCGTCCGGGAGCCTCCCGCTCCCGGACGATCCAGATTTGGCAACCCTATCTCCTTCCCCCCCAGCCCCCCCTGGATTCTTCCGTTGTCCTGGAGGCGACTCACCAATCAGAGTGAGCCTCTGCTACTACCTCCCCTCAGCAATGTTTTTTCATAGTTCATCACATAACAAGCAGGGTGAGGGAAGCTATTAGAGTGAAAAAGGGTTCCATTAGAAACAGGAAGGCTACCCCAACAGGGCAAATAAAAACTAACACAAACTTCCACAAAGAAAATGCAAACAGACAATTAGGGATGCAAAAATGGATTGTGAAGAATATATCACTAAAAGCATAAAGACCAACAATAAAGAAGTTTTTAAAACGCTATGAACAGGAAACTGGCTAGGGAAGCAGTTGGACCCTTGGATGACGATGGAATTAAAAGAGTACTAAAGGACAATAAGGCAATTGCTGAGAAGCTAAAAGGATTCTTCTCATCTGTCTTCACTTCTGAAGATATAAAGCAAATTCCTGTTCCTGAGTGGATGTTTTCAGGAGGGGAGGATGTGGAGCTTAGGCAAATAGTGGTGACAAGGGAGAAATTGTAGAACTTTTGTGCAAATTGCAAAATAACTAATCACCAGGGCCAGATGGTATCCATCATACAGTTCTTAAAGAATCAAATGTGAACTTGCAGATCTTCTAAACAAGATATTGAACATGTCCCTAAGATCAGTCTCTGTACAGGAGGACTGGAAAGTGGCCAATGTAAATTATATGTTCTAAAAAGGATTCCAGGGGATCCGGAAAATTACAGCCGTGTTAGCTTAATGTCTATTCCAGGTAAATTGATGGAAGGCATTATTAAAGATAAAATTGTCAAGCATATAGAAGGATAAGCTCTGCGAAATAAAAATCAACATGACTTCTTTCAAAGGAAAACCCTGTCTCACTAACATTTTAGAGTTCTTTGAAAGTGTTAAGTAAACATATGGACAGGAATGAACCAGTAGACATTCTTTATTTGAATTTCCAAAAGTTTTTTGACAAACTCCCTCACCAAAAACTCCTGAGAAAACGTCCAAGTTATGGAATAAGAGGACAAATCCTTTTATGGATTGGAAATTGGCTAAAAAACAGGAAGCAGAGAGGAGGAATGAATGGTTAGTTCTTGCAATGGAGGGATGCAAGCAGTGGGGTCCCTCAGGAATCCGTATTGGGACCACTATTTTCTACTTGTTCATAAATGCCTGGAGTTATGAATGAGTAATGTGGTGGGCAGGTTTACAGATGACATCAAATTATTTAGGGTGGTTAAGACAAAAATGGATTGCAAAGAGCTCCAAAAGGATCTCTTCAAACTGGGGAAGATGTGCATTCAAGTGGCCAATGAGATTCAATGTGAACAAGTGTAAAGTGATGCATATAAGGGCAGGGGTCATTTGGGGGGGATGCGGGGGGACGCCATCCCCCCGGGTGAGGTGCGGGAGGGCAGGGCCTGGAGCTCCCTGCTGGTGCCCGCTGGAGGTCGCCGCCGGCTGTGGGGAGGACACACTTCCGGTGATGTCAGGGGGTGTGGCATATGCTAATGAGTTATGCTAATGAGTTCCCCTAGCTCTTTTTCTATGAAATGACCCCTGTATAAGGGCAAATAATCCCAGCTTCACATATACACTGATGGGATCTGAGCTGGTAGCAGTGGACCAAGGAAGGGACCTTGGGGTTTTTATTATGCTGTCAAGGTTTGCCATCGCTTTCCTCCCAAGGAGCAGGCGTGTTTTAATTTCATGGCTGCAGTCACCATCTGCAGTGACCTTGGATCCCTGGAACGTGAAGTCTGTCACTGCTTCCACGACTTCTCCTTCTATTTGCCAAGGAGTGATGGGGCCAGATGCCATGATCTAGTTCTTTTGATGTTGAGTTTCAAGCCAACCTTTACGCACTCCTCTTTTACCATGAGCAAGAGGCTCTTTAGGTCCTCTTCACTTTCTGCCATTAGAGTGGTATTATCTGCATATCTGAGGTTGTTGAAGTTTTTCCCAGCAATCTTAATTCCTGCTTCTGAATCATCCAGACTGGCATTTCGCATGATGTACTCTGCATATAAATTAAATAAGCAAGGGGACAATATACATCCTTGTCGTACTCCTTTTCCTATGCTAAACCAATCAGTTGTTCCATATCCTGTTCTAACTGTCACTTCTTGACCCTTATACAGGTTTCTCAAGAGACATGTGAGGTGGTCTGCTACTCCCATCTCTTTAAGGACTTGCCATAGTTTGTTGTGATCCACACAATCAAAGGCTTTAGCGTAGTCAATGAAGCAACAGTAGATCTTTTTCTGGTACTCTCTTGCTTTCTCCATAATTCAGCAAATGTTGACAATTTGATCTCTAGTTCCTCTACGTATTTGAAACCCAGCTTGTACTTCTGGCAGTTCTCTATCCATGTACTACTGAAGCCTAGCTTGTAGGATCTTTAGCATGACCTTGCTAGCATGTGAAATGAGTGCAATTGTGTGATAGTTTGGACATTCCTTGGCATTGCCCTTCTTTGGGATTGGAATGTAAACTGACCTTTTCCAATCCTGTGGCCACTGTTGTGTTTTCTGAATTTGCTGGCAAATTGAGTGTAGTGCTTTAACAGCATAATCTTTTAAGACTTTGAATAACTCAGCTGGGATACCATCACCTCCACTAGCTTTGACTTCGGATTCTAGGATGTCTGGCTCAAGGTCAGTGATTACACTGTCATGGTTGTCAAGGACATTGAGGTCCTTCTTGTATAGTTCTTCTGTGTATTCTTGCCATCTTTTCCTAATCTCTTCTGCTTGTTAGGTCCCTACCATTTTTGTCCTTTATCATGGCCAGCTTTGCATGGAACACTCCCTTGATTTCTCCAATTTTCTTGAAGAGATCTCTAGTCCTTCCCATTCTATTGTTTTCCTCTATTACTTTGCATTGTTCATTCAGGAAAGCCTCCTTATCTCTCCTTGCTGTTCTCTGGAAATCTGCATTCAGTTGGGTAAATCTTTCCTTTTCGCCTTCACCTTTCGCTTTCCTTCTTTCCTCTGCTATTTGTAAAGCCTCATCAGACAGCCACTTTGCTTTCTTGCATTTCTTTTTCTTTGGGATGGTGGTGATTGCTGCCTCCTGTACAATGTCACGAACCTCTGTCCATAGTTCTTCAGGCACTCTATCTGTCAAATCTAGACCCTTGAATCTATTCTTCACCTCCACGGTATGTTCATCAGGGATGTGATCTAGGTCAAATCTGAATGGCCTAGTGCTTTCCCCAACTTTCTTCCATTTAAGTCTGAAGTCTGCAGTGAGTAGCTCATGATCTGAGCCACAGTCAGCTCCAGGTCTTGTTTTTACTGACTGGATAGAGGTTCTCCATCTTTGACTGCAAATTATATAATCAGTCTGATTTCGGTGTTGCCCATCTGGTGATGTCCATGTGTAGAGTCGCCTCTTAGGTTGTTAGAAGAGGGTGTTCGCTATGACCAGCGTGTTCTCTTGACAGAACTCCGTTAGCCTTTGCCCTGCTTTATTTTGTTCTCCAAGGCCAAACTTGTCTGTTATTCCGATTACCTTTTGACTTCCTACTTTAGCATTTCAGTCCCCTATGATGAGGAGGACATCTTCTTTTGGTGTTAGTTCTAGGAGGTGTTGTAGGTCTTCATAGAACCAGTCCACTTCAGCCTCTTCTTTATCAGTGGTTGGGGCATAGACTTGAATTACTGTGATGTTGAATAGTTTGCCTTGGATTCGGACCGAGATCATTCATCAGAAGTAGTACGTCTATTTAAAACAGTTGCCAGGGAGTACAGCTAGGATGATGCTGTTGCAGTCTTCCTGTCTTTCGGCTTCCTAGAGATAGCTGGTTGGCCACTGTGCAAACAGAATTCTGTAGTAGAGGGGCCTTTGGTCTGATCCAGCATGGCTCTTCTTATGTTCTTATACCTTAAATAGAAAATAAATTATTGCAAGTAACATTATAGAGTGTGTTTCAAATGACCAAAGCCTTATAGTTAAATTCTCAGTAATTGTTTAATTTAGCCCCCTTCCCACATGCTAATTCTCCCATGCTGCCTAGTTTATCCTAATAGTTTGCATGGCCCTGCACTTGCTACTTTTTCAGTTGCAAATTAAAACAGGGTAGTTGAAACAGAGTCAATGTTTTATCCATCACTTATAAGGAGTTTTGCTGACCTAGAGCAAAAGTGCATTAGTGTTCACTTATATGAAGAGACGGAATATGTGTATGAGTTACAGCACGGATTACAAAATCTATATACATATTGATATTTGATATTGAAGTAGTAAATGTGAACAGATAGTCATATGGAATTGTTTATGATTAACTGCCCCAAGGTTGAAAGCTAAGTTTTGTGAAAGCTAAGGTTTGTCTTCTGCCTCCCAAGTTAAATAAAAAGCGAGGGAGAATTTATGACTGACTATACCTTTCAATATGTAACAGATTAGGCCTTTTAAGAATGCCAGCCAGTGCAGTACACTAATAATGCCTGCAGGAACAAAGGAAAAAGAACCCCAGTGGGATGATGGGAACTAATCTGCATATTTGTTGTTTTGTTTCATAAACAGCACATAACGTGAAAATACAATGTGGGTTTAAAGTTCTATTGCTTTGTGTCATGGCTAGGAGAGCAGTGGAGGTCAAGAGTGGGTAATTCCCAAAGCTTTCAAGACATATTCACAAAAGAGAAGGGATAGAATGGTGGTTCATTTCAGGAGGGTAGCTGTGTTGGTTTGCGGTACGAGTGTCCAGTAGCACCTTAGAGAACAGTAAAGGTGATTCCGCACTAGACCTTAAATCCCGGGTCAACCCTGTCCCCAAACTTACATTCTACACTACACTCGAGTTCACCCCTATAATTATCTCGGAGTATTATTTGTTTCCACATTACATTGAGGTCACCCCAGATTCACCTCACACTTGTCCCGGGATAAATGGATGCTGTTATAACCAGGGATAAATGCAAGGTATTGTGTCCCGAGTTGAACTCTGATAAAACCAGGGATGAGATCCAAGTGTGGAAAGGACCTAAGATTCAGGTCCCGTAACACCTTAAGAGACCAACAAGATGTTCAGGGTCTAAACTTTTGAGAGTCAAACCTCCCTTCATCAGATACGAGTAGGAATGGTGGTTACTGTTGTTATTATTATTAAGTACTGTTGGAGAAAAGAGAAGATAATCCTAGCGAGGTGTGGTTTTGCTAAAATACAGAACTAGGATATTGTTCAACTTTTTCTTGGAGAGCTAATACCATTTGTTTTGCTTTCCTTTCGGGAGAAAAAATTAACAGATAAATCTGTCCATGTTCTAAATTAGGAAGTGATTTTGGGGTCAGCTAAGTCTGATGAAGGAATGGGAGCTTTCCTCTGGACACCTCCACTCACCATTGCCCAATACGTTTGAATCATACTTGGCAATATGATGCACACAGATCCCACGTGATGTAATGGTTATAGTCTCAGGCTAGGATCCGGGAGACCCAAGTTTGAATACCTGCTCAAACATGGACATTTGCTGGGTGATGTTGGGCCAGTCACACATTCTCAGCCTAACCTCTCTCAAAAAGGGTTTGTTGTACGTCTCTTAGGGAGCAGTCCTAAACAAATATGTAAATTGCATTCTATGCAGTGGGCCTTACTCCCAGGGAAGGGATCTTCGGACCAGAGCCTTATACAGTGTCTTTAAACTGATGGGGAGGGGCTGTGTCCTCAAGATTTAAAAAAATATATTGTTGTGTTGTGTATGCTAGAGATGCAGGATAGTTGTTTTGGAGAGTTGAAGAAGGTATGAATGAACCATTGTTGTACTCCCATCCCAGACTCATCCGCAGTAAACAGATTTTACAGTTTATTGTTGTGCTTTAAAAACTTGCAAAACCTTTTGAGCTAGAGGCAACAGAAGAACAAAATAAAGGACTCTGTATAGCATGAATAATGAGGCCTTTGTCTTCGCACTTTCAACTGTCTTTAAAAACTGTTGGCTACTTCCAGTTCGACGTGTTTGAACTTATTCAGTCATAACAGATAAGAAACACACGCAATGCGTTCACATACAGTTGAATGTGTGTAGAATGCATTATTATACGCATTCTTTGTAGCGGGGGAATATTATGTATGGTCTGTATGCGTTTATGTGTATAGTTTCCATGCATATGCTTTAGATCGATAGAGCTTGGAAATGTTGCTTTGTAGTCGTTTTCCTGACTTGTTCATATTGTTCATAAAAATAACAAAGAGAACAACTTTCGAGATCTGGAGTTAATCTTCAGACATCTACAACTTTAATAGCTGTTTGGTTGATACATAAGCAGGGCAATTATGTGCACCTGCACCAATTAACTTGCAATGAAAGAAAAGAGAGAAGATTAGGGAGGCTTTGTACTGAATTTTAAAACATTACAGCTTTTAATTTTATTTTTATCTGGTAGCCAGACCACAGTTGGTGCTTGAAGGATATTCAGCTTATTAGAGTAGGCAGTGTGTACAATCTATGGACAACTTGTGTCCCCCCCATATGAATCTTAGTTCTTCATTTGAGTGTAATTTGAGATTCCTCTTTCTGACCTAAGAAGCATAAAAGCAGCCCACATCATCAAAGAAATGAAATAAAAATGTGAGGAAAATGAAGTAAAACAGAAATTCTGCAATAGCCTCACTGTACAGCAACCTGAATACAACAATAGCAAAATATAAGCAAAATGAAAAGGCTGGATCTCGGTATGTAAGGACAAAGCACAACAGGAGCTGTGGCACATGCTTTATTTTCCAGAAAGTCCCAGGATCAATCCCTGGCATCTCCAGTTAAAAGATCTCAAGATAGCACATGTTTTGGGAATCTCGGGGTCTCACATGACTCTTCTCTGTCTGACTCTGCTGTGAGTCATTGTAGACATGAACAAGCCAGATGGAATAGTGGTCTCACTTGGGGTACGGGAGCTTTATCTGTTTAAAATATTGATTTTGAGCTTTCCTTTCCTGGGTATAGATCAAGGTGGGTCACTGTCTTTGTCCGTAGCAGTAGAAAAGAGCCCAGTAGCACCTTAAAGACTTACAAAATCTGTGGCAGGGTATGAATTTTCATGAGTCACTGCTCACTTCTTCAGATTATAGCTAGAAGGTGAGTCTTCTTTTATTGCAGTTCTGCTTCTCCTCAATGAAGGAAGCTTAGGGCTACATCAAATGTTACATTATTGGCATGTTGGACTGTTTGACTGTTTGGCATGTTTGACTAAAGATGTGATGGCCTGGAAAAAACCCAGAAAAATAAGGAAAAAACTATTTTTTCCCTTTGTTTCCTGAAGCCTTTTTTGTTTTTTTCTGAAAAATTAAAAAAAGAAAAGAAAAAAAATTGATTATGGAGCGTTTTATTTTAACATGATGAATAAAATATTTTAAGACAAGGTGTTCAAATATTTTCCAAATAATTTCTAAAAATATATGTATGGTATCAGATTTATCTAATTTCTATGCACTGAGGACAATCAAGTCCTAGGTTACAAACTGAACTCTCCAATGCAAGAACAACATACAGTTCTTCCTTTAGGAGGTGCTATTGTCACACGAAAAGAAAAATGTTTCAGTTTTGTTTTTGCATGTGTGTGGGTATACTGGCCAGAAAAATAAGGAAAAAACTATTTTTTCCCTTTGTTTCCTGAAGCCTTTTTTGTTTTTTTCTGAAAAATTAAAAAAAGAAAAGAAAAAAAATTGATTACGGAGCGTTTTATTTTAACATGATGAATAAAATATTTTAAGACAAGGTGTTCAAATATTTTCCAAATAATTTCTAAAAATATATGTATGGTATCAGATTTATCTAATTTCTATGCACTGAGGACAATCAAGTCCTAGGTTACAAACTGAACTCTCCAATGCAAGAACAACATACAGTTCTTCCTTTAGGAGGTGCTATTGTCACACGAAAAGAAAAATGTTTCAGTTTTGTTTTTGCATGTGTGTGGGTATACTGGCACTCAGGCTTCACTAGGCCTCAAAGCATTGGAAGAAAATAGAGCAACAAAAAAGACCTGAAAGTATATACTTAATTTAAAAAGGTAAGAGTTTTCATTTATCTGATTCCAGAAAACTGAATCATTTAGTTTATCTTTATAACCTTTGTGTAAATAATAATTTAATTACTACTAATCTGGTTCTTTACTTTCCCCTCACCCACCCATGATAATTGTTTGGATACACTATATTTTTAATATGCTAGTTGTGATAATTTCTTGCCAAGTAAAATTGTCCATAGTCATATTTTATGTTCCTTAAGTAACAGAATGACTTTCAATCTGGAAAAGAAAAAAAGAAGTGCAAATGTTGCATTTTTTTTCAATTTTTCTGAAAATGTCCATCCCCCCCCCCCAAAAAAAACAGGAAACACCTGGGGTTTTTCCCCGAGCTTCGACATTTCCAGAAATTTTACATCTCTACCTTTGACACAATTTGCTTTCCCTGCAGGCACACAGCAGCTGTGGGGAAAGGTATTTTTATAGTCCTCACCCAGGAGCCCAATTCTGTTTATGGCATAAGGGGAGGAGAGGCTCTTTCGTTCCATTCAGGGCATTTTCTGGAGCCAGAATGACCCCAGCATAAAGTTATTTGCATAACATTGGAGCTGCATGCACTCAGACTTATAGCTCCAATGTTATACAAATATCTCCCTGTAGGGAGTTTTGCCTGGAGAATATACTGAAGGCAGGAATCTCTTCTCTCCTTACACTGCAGTTCTGAGCTGAATCAGGCTCCTGGGGACTTAAACATGCCTTTCCCCACAGCTGCTGTGTGACTAAAGGGAAAGAAAGTTGGGTCTGAGGAACCCAACCCAACTCACCCAAAAATGTACTTTGCAGTTTGGCCCTTACTGAATGGTAAAAAACTATTATGAGGTTGCCCAGTCTATCATGATGGCCTGACTTCAAGGTATACATATCTTTCTTCTGCTGCTACAGTTCAGCTTTTTTTTAAAAAAAAAAATTATTGTAGCAACTTCTCCCTGTGCATGCTTGGTAAGGGAAACCTGTGTATGGTATTTAAATGTTATCCTAGGAGAGAGCTGTCACTGTAGTAATATTCCCTCTGTGTTGATGCTGAAGTATGCAAACAGAAGGTTACAGAACGAACAGGGAGGTTGTGGCTTGTTGGGTTCGAATGCCTGCCCAGTGACTGCCTGACCTTAAGAAAAAACACGAACACACGAAGTTTCCTTATACTGGATCAGACCATTGGCATAACAAGGGAAGTATTTTCTACTGTGTCTGCTAGAGGATCTCCAGAGTCCAGGTCTCCCATGTACCCACTTGGGGTGGCGAATTACTTGCCCCTTTCC
>NW_015174287.1:627252-750079 GCF_001447785.1 Gekko japonicus | reverse complement strand
TCCCTACTTTCCTACCCCAATAAAGTAGGAGAAAAATGGCCTTCACATAGAGTGATGGTGGAAAGTGCCATCAAGCTACAGCCAATTTATAGCGATCCTGTACGGACCTAGCAACCCTGGACTTCCTTGGTGGTTTCTTATCCAAATACTAACCACGGCTGACCCTGCTTGGCTTCTGAGATCTGATGAGATTGGGCTGGCCTGGGTCATCCAGCGCAGGACTTCACATAGAGACACCCTAGGAGTTTCCCTTAATCTCAGTGGTAAAGACCGTAGAGGCTAGAGGAGGCAGTCTACAGCCCGAAAGTAGTAGCACATGATCCCCAAACTCCACCCTCCTTAGGCATCACTCCCAAAATCTCCTGGTGGTCCCGTTCACACGCGGCGATTTGGGCCAGTTGCGGGCCAGTTTGGGGGCGTATCAAAGCAGCGCGATCACACCACAACATCTGGGAAGCGTTCTGCTTCCGCCCCCAAACTGGCCCTTTCTGAGAAAACGCGCCTCCAAAATATATTCTCTGTTAATTAAAAAATCATGCTCTAAACAGCTACCATATCAAAATGCGTGGAAAGGAGACACTACAGAAAATCTCACGGACGAAACGTGGGAACGCATATGGAACGGCGGCGCGGCCGGGGGATCCGTGAGATCCCGCCGCGCCGTGTCAACATTGGCGCGGCTTTTAAAAGCCGCGCCTTCTAGCGCCTTTTCCCCTGCGTGTGGCAGGGGCCGGTGTTTGCCAAGGCAGTGTTCTGAACCCTACTGGAGCTTCAGTAGAAGTCTTTCATATCACTATTATTTTGATCCAGGGATTAAATTTGGGATGTCTACAAACCAAGCAGGTGTTTTACCATGGAGCCACAGCCTCTCCTCTAAAAACAAAACATCATGGGGCAGCTCTGATGGAGTGCTAGCAGCGTGGTATGTACTGGTCCCTTTCCTCCATTATTTGTTTTAGTCTTGTTAAAAATTTTGATCCTGCTCTGCCAAGCAATCAGAACAGTATACGAGTGCTGTGTGCATGCACACACTGAATACTAATTTTTGCCAAGCCCGGAGAACCCTGTTAGTGGCCTTCTGATATATTTGCATTCACATTGTCATAGGTGCTCTTCTTACAGTGCGATCCTAAGTAGAGTTATACTCTTCTAAGCCCATTGACTCCAGTGGAGTCAATAGGGTCCAGCTCATCTTAGAATTGCAGTGTTAATCTTCAAACACTGTGCTGTATTTTGTTTGTGCTCCCCTTCCTGTTACAGCGCGCAAAGAACTGAGGCTATAACCTTTTCAGTGTAAGACATTTGAAGGCATTTTGCATTCCAGGAGGCTTTATGACTTGCTTGAAAAACAGACACTTCAGAGGGATATTTGTTTAGAAGGCTGCTTTGTTCATAGCTTGTTACATATAATGTGTTGTTCTGGACTGACAACATAGAGATTTTTCACCCCCGTTGTTGGCTCCTTCTAGTTACCTTTTGTTACAATGTCTTAATGAACCTTTTTGATAGGAGAAACAATTACCATTATTCTGGAACCATTTGCTAATTCATTGAGGCTTTTGTGCGTTCTTAATCTTTTGACTCAGTTGAGTGCGTGTGTGTGGGGGAGGCATGTGTCCCTGTTTCCTTTGCGATTGTGTTTACATGAAACGTTGTCTGCCGTTTGAGCATGAGTCACGAGCAGGACCCAAGCGAGTGTGCTTGGGACTTCATTCTAATTGACAGTCAATAGCCTTGGGACTCTGATGCCACAGCTGTCCCCTATTAGATCACTGTTCAGATTATCAAGTTAAAATAATCTGCCCTGACTTCTGCACAGTAGTAGGGCGGGAGAAGCAAACAGCCATCAAAAAAAAAAAAAAAAAGGAAACGAAAGGAAAGAAAAAGAGAGAGAGAGAGAGCACAAAGCATTAGGCACTCCCTTAAAATGCCTCTAGGGTGAATTATGTTGATAGCTCTGAACAGAAAATGGGCCAAAGCACAGCCAAGTTAAAGCAGCCTGTCACTCCACTTAAGACTCAAGGCTTCTGGATTTGAGGCACAAGCACAATTGAATGCTTGTAACTGACTGACTGTCAGCTTTAGTTCAGCATTTAGCAGGTCAGGCTGCCGAGAGAGCAGGGCTGGCTGTCCCCCCTGTTTGCTGCCGCTCTAAGTGCTCCTTCTGAAGGGTTTTAAATGTTATAAGTGGTCTCACACTGCTTTAAATTCACATTAACGTTCACCTTAAGCATACCAGTCCATTTTACTTCTCTGTGTTTTTGGTCCTTTTAATAATTTACTTGAATGTTATTTCATATCTCTTTGTGTGTTTTGTTTGGGGGGGGGAATAAAATCTGAATGACTTCAGTCTGTTATAGCGTCCATGATTTCCCTTCCCCCCTGAAGTGGAAAGTTAGTCTAAAAACTTTTCACATCGAATGCATGTCCTCATTCACATTTTAAGCCTCCATTGTCTGGTTTGGGTTTTCTGTCAGCTTCCTGAATTGCAAAATTCACATTTTAAAAGACCTACATGCAGTGGCTTCATTGCATAAAGGGGTTACTTTATCTTCACAATACCATGGAGTGTATCCAGCCATCCATGGATTTCACAGAGCAGGACTCTCCTGCTTTCCTCTCCCATTGCTGCCCAAGGAGCCCCCTGAAATTTTATTCCTGAGGGGTGGTGAAAAGCACAAGGGGGCAAAGTGGGGAACTTACGGGGGAGTGGAGAACTGGTGGAAATCACCAACTCCTCTTCCAAAGATTTAATTCCCTTTACGTCTTAAGTGCCAGTATTATTGCTAATGGAAGGACTGCTGTGCTTGTTTCTGCTTGATGTGTAACCCTTCAGTTCCAATCATGGCTAGGAAAAGATTCAAGTAATGCCTGGCTTCTATCATTTCAAAGAGAGGACGGCTACTCCTTCTTTGCCCCAGCATTCTCTGATACAATCTGTGATCGTTTGCATTGGGCTTAATCTAAACTGAGTCTGTGTCACCAGTTTAAGATGATAACCCACCTGCCAGCGACATCTGTCTTCATCGCCTTATTTTGGGGTAGCAATAAAGGTTCTGTGTAATTTGAAAGCTATCTGAGTACCTTGTTTTAATTGGGTTCTGATAAAGACATTATGAGAGTGTTCTTTTTGGATCTTCCTTGTTGCAAGTTCCATGTATGTAAATTGTCTCTGTGTAAACTGTAGGGCCTACTTTGATGTAAATGTGTTTTAGTCTGCCTTTTTGTTTTTGCATTGATATTTCCTTGGGTCTCCTAATAAAGTGAACCTCATACGTCTGATGCTTCTTCATGAAAAACTATACACAGCAAGGCTTTACTGCTCCTTAGCCATCCAGTTTAACCCTCCATCCTTTACTCATTTTGCTAATGTCTTCAAAAGACCCTGCTGAAGAATGCCTGCCTCATAACCAGAGTAAAATCTTTAGTGGTTATTTAGCCAGTGGGTTTGTTCTCAAACCCTGAAGTTAAAAAGGCTTGGTCATTATGAGGGTCACTTCACATGCAAATCTTTTCAACTCTTAAATGAAGTATTATGGACCATGCATGCAAACACATGCATTTCCATGCAGGAATACATTGATGCTTTTGTCCTTTGGAAATATGATGTGAATGTAGATATGGTGTGTGGAAGGTTTGGAACACCATTTGCCAAATAAGCTGGTGGTACCGGTTTGAGTCACTGAGCTTTCATGCCTTGCTGTTGCATTTTTGACTCAATATCAGTTTTTCAAACTGGAAGATAAAATTATAGCAGGATTTCAGGGCTCACAGTGGTTCTCTGGGGACTGTATGCATCATGCATACCATAAGATATCCGACATTTTGTAGTTTCAACAGAGGTGGGAAAAGGTACGTGCAAGCAGTGCATGGGCTTTGACATCTTGGTATTCCGTCAAGACTCGAGTCCAGTAGCCCCTTAGAGACCAACAAGATTTTGGGCATATCAGCTTTCGAGAGTCAAAGCTCCTTTCATCAGATGTTTGTATACCAAATGCTCTGAAAAGGAAACTGCAGGGGAGGGATGGTTGTTTACAAAACAACATTTCATCCCTTTCCTCCCATGCCAGATTTATTTTGCATAGGAAGGATGGTTGTAGAAAGGGTAACATCTGTGGCAGAACGTATGTTTTATATATATATTGTGACATGCTGGCAATGTGCAGTGGCAACAGAGCCAGGACTGGTATTTGCCAAACAATGAGCTATCCAAGCATGCAGAGAGGCATGGGATTTTGTCAGACGCAATTGACATAATTATGTTTCACTCATTTCACCTGAAGTGTCTGCATCTTTCATGTTCTCCAAAATGGCCTGCTTACTCTTTTGCAAAGGTCACATATAGTACTTTTAACCAGTGGGTTCAGTGTTCACAATTTTTTCAAAAATGTGGATGGCAGAATGGGAATCTCTCTTTATTTTCTGTTTATTTGAAATTTGACAAAAAAGTATCCTCAGCCCGAACTTTAAGTAGGCTCATCATTCTAGATTTCCTTCAAGGCCCCTTGAATGCACTGTGGCCAAAGATCAGCACTTTATCTTCTCTTATTACACTGTTTTGCAGCCACTAGTAAATGAACAGCTGAAATTTTATTAATTTGTGAGGCATGCTTCTAATCTGTCTTGTTTAGAGGGAAATGGTTTATTTACTTTGGCCTGAAGTGCATCATACAAAACGCGAATAAGCTGCTAATCTTGACAAAGATTTGAAAGAGAACCCTTTCTAAGAAAATGGGGAAGTCTTGCTGGATTGGACAGTGGCCCGTCTAGTCCAGCTGGCATTCCTTGCCAAGACTGACCAGGCATCTATCTGCAGTGCTCAGCAGCAGATCAAACTCAGTTGCAGTTTGTCTGAAGTATCTGGAATTACTGGTAAATGTGTGTAAAGGGCCATAAAGTCGCAGCCTTTCAAGGGCTTTCAAGCCAAGAAACAAAGAGGTGGTTTTCCATTGCCTGCCTCTGCATAGCAACCCTGGACTTCCTTGGTGGTCTCCAATCCAAATGTTAACCAGGGCCAGCCCTTCTTAGCTCCCAAGACTGGATGAGATCTGTTAAGTCGGTTACTTAACAAAGAGTCAGAGAGTGATTTCAGCAAAGATCAGCTTTATTCAGCAACTTGTAACTCGACTCCAAACAGATCAACATGAATAGCCAGAACAGCTTTTGCATTGAAGCTGTTCTGCTTTTAAACTCTCCCTGCTAATGTAGCCACACCTACTATACACATACCAACCAATAAGATTGTGTACATAAAGTCCAATCACAGACGTTCCCTCTCAGGGAGCTTGCTGGCACGTGATTGGTTTGTTCTTCCTGGGCTACCAATAGGATTGGAGGGATTAGGATCCTAGCCCAGGACGAAGCTTCAAATGCTATTTCAGTTATGTGATTCACAACATACTTTGGCAGCATTGAATACATCACAAGATTAGGCTAGCCTGAGCCATCCAGGTCAGGGGAATTACCTGCCTTTTAAAGCAGGAGTTCGTTTTAGCTGTCAAGGCAAATAGCAATTATTAGACCCACTGTCTATAAATTTCTCTGGTGCTGTATTTTGTAGCAAAGCTAATTGCTGTCACTTAAGTAGCTAGATTCACTGTGGCTCTGATCAAACAGACTGCACTACAGTTGAACATATGAAGCTTTAGCTGATGTGGGATGGAAATGAGTTCAGTCTTTCTGACATTCTTCCTCAGAACACTGGACCTTGGTGAGTATCCAGACCATATTCTCTACAGTGAAAACAGATCATTTTGTACTTTTGCAACAACTTTCTATTGACACAAATGCCAAATTTAATAGTATTGTAGTCACCATTCCCAATCTGTGCTTCATCTCTATCTTGTACCTGGTCTCAGGTTCTGCTCAGTAAAAGCAGTCATTTCCTCGGCAGCTGGCTCCATGACCAGCAGCTCTGAAGCTTAGTCATTTGTTGTGATAGCCAAAGACTTTACCTCCATGGTATGACTTGAGCACACATTTACACAGTACATGTGAGGGCAGTTCAGGTCATCTAGTCTTACAACTTTTTCTACCTTAGTTTCTTCCCTCATTTCTTTCTCCACCTCAAGATAGTACATCCTCTCATTTAAGTTAGTACCGTATTAGGAACAAGTATCTTAACCCATAGGGGTTCTGGGTGGAGTTTATTCCTGTTGTACATATTAGATTCCATGTCAAAAATGAAGTCAAATGAGGAGGAAGATCTATGTTTTATTTCAATTAACAAGAAAACAGTTGGACCAAACAGTCCATCCAAAATTGACTACTTTCTTCTTTATCTTTTTCTTCTTCTTCTTGAACATCTTCTTGAACATCTTCTGAACATATTCAGGAAATACATGATATTTTATACATGGACTGATATCATCAAGAAAACAATATTCAAAAAGCATAATTGGTTATAAAAGACAATGGTAATTTGAGTGATAATCCTCTGATTGGCCAGATGTAAAAAGAAACATATCTATGTCAAATCTACGTAAAACCTGTTTACTTAACCTAACCTTAATGATAATGGACAAGGATTCTTCATATCCCAAACAAAAGTGTGTTTTTTCCTGACATGAGACCAAAATCTTATCTGACCCAGACATTGCAAGGTTTTGCCATTAAGAACTACAGAATCATAAACTTTGTACCTATTATGTTGTCTGCTAACAATATCAGACCTACAAGAGGAAAGCCTTCTATATAACAGGCCTTTCTAACATCCTAATAAAATATTACTTAAAAGAGAAATCCATAAAACCAGGAAAAAATATGAATATGAACAATCAAGAAGAAAAATCTTTATATTCCCATTCATACTACATTCCCCGTGTGTTTTCTAGATCGTTTGATGCTACATCCTCTTTAACATACAGAGCAATAAGACCCCGGACACATCCTGTTTATTTCCAGACATTACCATATCCCATTGATTTTCCCTGTTCAACCACATATCTGAAACGGCCACTCTAGTTATGTTGTAGCTTACTAGCAAACACCCTGGGTCCCTCGTCTTGGTTCACCTTAAGAGGAAAAACAGATATAAATATTTTAATAAATAATAACTAATTAAGATTTCTACACAATTGCTTTCTACTGTGTGAGTACAGGCAGTACAAAGAATTAAGACTAAAGATACGGGTTATACAGAATTTCTGTCT
Organism: Gekko japonicus; assembly: GCF_001447785.1. Classification (NCBI taxonomy): domain Eukaryota; kingdom Metazoa; phylum Chordata; class Lepidosauria; order Squamata; family Gekkonidae; genus Gekko; species Gekko japonicus. The sequence goes on along the minus strand of NW_015174287.1, from coordinate 742,928 downwards.
TTAGCCACAACAACCTTGCTATTTAAGGTACTGTATCAAATGAGGTAGATACACGTGTGAACCTAAAATGGTGCAGTTTGCTTCATTTGTAGCTCAATGGGATTTTGTGTATAATACATATGAAAGACAGGGTGATAAATCGAGTATTGAAGCCCTCTTTTACCCTTTTAATCCATTTTTGATGTTAATCTGTAAATACTGAATACTGTATATGTTATACTGTGGAAGCATTTTGTTTTACCATAAAATTATTTATTTATTATCACTCACCCGTAAATGCAGTGGTAGCAAAGAAAGGCAGTTTTGGAGTTTTGAAAGTGGGAGGGGGAAAGCAGGGAGCTGTGGAGGAGGTTTTCTGTTCTCTTAACTCAGCTCAATTGCTCCCAATAGTTAATTAACAGCCTTGGTTGATTATCAAACCAGGCAGAGAGGCTTATCTTGAGCTGTGTTACACCAAAGCATTTGTTCCAAAACATTTGACAGACACTCTTCCTCCCCTTTCCTTTTCACTCTCTTATTTTTTTTCTTATTTCTTCTTCAGAGAGAAACCAGTTTGTTCTTTTGCTTTCTTGTTTTCTCATTAATTTCTTATTAATTTTTCACTACTTTTAGGTCTAGTAGAGCAATATATGGAGGCTGGGGGTGATTATTACCCTTTTAGCTTTGGAGAAGAACAAATTAATTGCCAACTATAAGTTGGTTGTTGTTGTTCAGTCGCACAGTTGAGTCCGACTCTTCGTGACCCCATGGACCAAATCACGCCAGGCCCTTCTGTCTTTTATCGTGCTCCAGAGTTTGCTCAACTTCATGTTCATAGAGCAAACGTTCCCCCCCCCAAAAAAAAGCCGGAGATTGCTGGCATGGGCAAAAAACGGCGGGAAAAAGCGCATCGGAACCGGGAGAGGAAACTGAAGACTACTTGGAAGCAGTTGACAGGTAAAACGCTTCAGCCCCGTTTCCTAAACGGGACAGAAGCGTTTGTGTCTGAAATTACAAATATATTCTGGTAGGGAACCGGTTCTAAAACGGTTCTGTCTGAAATGACAGATCAGAAAACGTTTGTGAACCGTTCCTCTTCTGGATTATATCGTCTGTCTGAAATTCCTCATAGGTTTTTTGGGGTAATCAATTTTAATTGATTTTAATTTCAAATTAGGGTATAAATCTCTTATTATTTTTATTATTTTAGTTATTAACTATATTCTAATATTTTAGGTTTTTAAAATTTTAATCTTTTATTGGGGGGATTATAGGTAGAGATAATGAGGCAAAGATGGAAATCCTGGGCCTCAGTCGGACTGATCCGGGGCTGGGGCTCCCTCTCCCGGCCTTCGATGGGGTGCCTTTGGTGCCTGCGCAGGAGGTTAGGAGTTTGGGGGTGCGCCTGGACTCCTCTTTAACGATGGAGGCCCAGGTAGCAACCACTGCCAGGGCGGCCTTCTACCATCTTCGGCTGGCTCGGCAGCTGGTCCCCTACCTCAACCGTGAGGACCTGGCCACAGTGATCCATGCGACGGTCAACTCTAGGCTAGACTACTGCAATGCTCTCAACATGGGGCTGCCTTTGTCGCAAATTCGGAAGCTGCAGCTAGTGCAGAATGCTGCGGCCAGGCTGTTGATGGGTCTCTCAAGGAGGGACCACATTCAGCCTGTGCTGAAAGCGCTGCACTGGCTGCCGATAGCATTCCGGATTCGCTTCAAAGTGCTGGTTTTGACCTTTAAAGCCCTAAATGGCCAGGGTCCGGCTTACCTAAGAGACCGCCTCTCCCCGTATGTTCCCTCAAGAGCTCTATGATCGGGGAGTCTCCACCTCCTGGAAATTCCAGGCCCCCGAGACATTAAGTTCGCCCCTACTAGGACCAGGGTGTTTTCGGTGGCGGCTCCTACCTGGTGGAACGAGCTCCCAGCGGAGTTCTGAGCCCTGCGGGACCTTGTGCAGTTCCGCAGGGCCTGCAAGACAGAGCTTTTCCTCCAGGCTTTTGAGTAGGAGCCGTCATCACCACTATTCCACCATCGTAGCACTGTTCCACCATTTACCCGTATTATGGGGGGTATACGTCACTTGGTGGAAGTGGGTAGAACATCATCGCTGGAGTCCTCGCTACTTAATAAAGCTGGCCATCGAATTGGGATTTCTGCCCATCTTGGGGATTTATATATGGGATAACATCAGAGCACCTTAAATATTGTCTTTGGGATTTTATTGTGGTTGTTTAACGCTGTTTTATTGTATTTTACCTGTTTAACCCGGCACTAGTCGTATGTGAGCCACCCTGAGCCATTTGGAAGGGTGGGGTATAAATCCAAAATAAATAAATAAATAAAAGGGAGTGTCCCTTTCATAATAATAGCCCTTTAGCTAGTAAAATGGGCAAATTTGATCTTGACTTGTTAGCCAATGTGGAATCATCTAAGATTTAGCTTACTGTAGGATTTGCAGAAAGATAGTATTTTGCTCCCTCCAGTTATCCTATCTCATCCCTGGCTATGGATTCTAATCTGAATGTCCAAGCAAAGGGAGATAGACCAGCATCAGAACACTATTATTTGCTAGCAATACATGCAATGCTAATTGTTGAGACTTCCAAAAATCTATGAGAAACTAGATCTTCTGATTTCTCATATTCTGAGTATTCCAATGGAGGGTAATAAGTTGAAAGGAATTAGAATTCAGGGAAGGGAAGGGCAAAGGAACCCTATATCAATCAGTGCTGGAAAACATAGTGTATATAGGCCAAGGGAGATTAATCACTTTGTTCCATATCCTTGTAGTGTGGTATTGAATATCCATCCCTTTCAAGGGCACACTATCAAACTGGATAGTAAATGAATGGTTAAAAGACATCTAGGAGAGTTGTTAAATAGACATCCTATAGCAATTTACCTGCACTGTTTTAACAGAATTATAGGTCCTTCTAGAGTGGTTAAATTAGTTCTTTTTCCATAGCCCTAGAATTACATCTTTAATTTTGGCAAGACAGGATTGGTTAAGGGAATATGGTATTATTGTACAAAAATCATTTAGAAATATTGAGAGAACTCCATTGTTTCCTTATTTTTTTTAAAAAAACCTTCAAGATATTTAGCCTCTCAAAACCTTAAAGGCAAAAGACCAAATTCCATGAAGGTGCAACTACACCCTCTATAGAAATTGTAGAAAAATATTAATACAGCAGCAGCATCTCTTGTTGATCCTTCTACTGATCTCAGTTCCTCTAAGGCATGTAAAGCTTATCCCCTGAGTAATCTGCAAACAGATGTAGTGGAATCAAGACTATTAACTTCTTTTGGAGCACTTCCAGAAATAGAGCAAAATAACACTGTTAACAGATTACAAAAATTACAATCAATCTTAGTGGGTATCACAAAGGGGCTTTCAAGTAGGAGCCACTGCCACCATTATTCCACCAATGCTTTTTCCATCACCGCACTCTACCACCACTAGTGCGGGTATCATCGAGGGTGCGAGACGTCCCTGGCGGATTACAGGGTTGTGGGAACATATACTGCTGTTGTTCTGTTATAACATTTTCAGAACACCGTCTTGGTTTTATGATTCGGAGTGAGTAATGGAGCACCGGTATTTTTAATAACTGTATTATGTTGCATTATTGTATTTTATACTGTTCTTACTGTTTTAATCTGGCATTTATGCCCTTGTTAGCCGCCCTAAGCCTTCAGGGAGGGTGAGATACAAATCTAAAGAATAAATAAATAAACAAGAAATACAAGATGAAGGTGAGAAAAGAGGATAAAGTAACTCTTAAAACTAAACCTCCCAAGGTAGATACCACAGAAAAGTTGAAGAAGAACTCTGAATTTTATAATAATAGTGGGGGGGGGGGGAGTTGTTCCATTTTTGGTCAAGATATTCACTCATGAGGCCTCGCAAGGGATGCCTCAGATACAGAACTGAACAATCCAGAATGACTCCCTGACAGAACCACAATAAGCATATTATCTTGGAATACATCTGGTTTGTATCCCAAGATTGCAATCCCAAAAGTTAAGAAATTTCTAGCCACATTTGATATTGTCTTACTACAGTAGACATGGACAACTGATAATATATTTTTTGCAAGGATTTAAGACTTATATGATAACAGGTTTTAGGGGCGACAAAGGTGGAAGATCGAGTAGTGACATTGCATGCATGGTGTCTGTCAGGTTGGATGCCACTTCCATAGAAATTCTAAGCTGCCATCAATTTGCAATAGCTATTCTGATATGTTTCAAAACGATAGCCTGCATTGTGGCATCAGTATAGCTCCCCCTCCCCATTGGCTTCATCTTCTGTAGACGAGAGGAGCTGGGATAAATTTAATACTTTTATTGATGCTTTAATCATCGATTACCCTTCTTGGCCCTTGATAGTGGCTGGTGATGTAAATACAAGAATAGGTACCAGTGATGCAACTTTCTTTTGGAGAAAGATTGAACATGTATCAATAGATGATGAATCTCTCCCCCCCCACCCTTTTTCAACCAGGGATCTAGAGATCAGATCATTAACAGAGCTGGTGTAAACCTGATGCGATTGGTAGAAAATAAATGCCTGGTTATCTTGAATGGTAGGGCTAGAGTGGATCCAGCAGGAGATTTTACATACATAAGCTCACAAAGAAAGAGTGTAATAGATTATTTTGTGGTGTCACCATCGATGTTAGATTATGTTAAAAGCTTGAAGGTTGATGGTTTCCAGGATAGTGATCATCCTCCACTCTGTCTTGCCACTGACATCCCATGCTGTGGCCATTTGAGAGAATGCTGTGATTTAGAACCTGCCCAGGAAGGGAATACACTTAAGTCCTTAAAATGGACAGCTGCGTCAACACTATGTTTTAAACAAATCATAGATTCAGAACAATGCAGGACTTTACATCCAAAAATCCTTACATCTAATTCCATTGATATACAGCTACAGGGCTTCGCAGAGTTATTGGAGATGTTTTTTCCCTGCTTGTACTTGCCAGTGTGCTTCTAAATCCAATAACTTGATTAAGAGGAACCAGTGGTTTGACAAAAAGCGTAGGGATATTAGACGGGCCTTTCAGCGCCATCAAAGAAGCTTTTGCCACACAAATGATCGTACCACTTAGATAGGGTTGCTGGGCTTGGGGAAAACAACAACTATACAAGTCAATAATTAAGAAGAAAAAACATGAATTGCAAGCAAAAGGTTGGATGAGACTAATTGAGGCCTCTAAAATCAATGATACCAGAGTCTTTTGGGAGCCTGTATCAGATTGTCTCAATATACGTGTCCTATTGAACTCTGCTATCTCACCTGACATATGAGAAACTTAAGTTTGCAATATATTTAGCAAACAGGTAGCTGATTCTGGGTTGTTATAGAAGAGGAACATAGCATACCTAAATGGCCACTGGTGTCATCCAGAGAAGTATAGATCTTGATAAGATGCTTGAAACTAGGCAAAGCTCCAGGGAAAGACTTAATACCAGCTGAAATATTCAAGAGCAACCCACAGTGGTGGAGTACTTTATCAGCACCTCTGTTCACCAGAATCAACTTGATAGGTAAAATCCCGGAACATTGGAAACATACTCTTATTGTTCCTATATTTAAGAAAGGTGAATGAACAGATCCAAATAATTACCAGCCAGTTAGCCTGTTACCAATGATCAGTAAATTATATGCACCTTACCTATATTGTACTCTAAAATTGACAGGTTATATGCAGAATCAGTTCTGAGAATGGAGCAAGCAGGATTCAGACTAGGAGCTTCAGCCATTGATCACTGTATTATTTTAAGCCACTTAGCATAAAAATATACTCACTATGCTAAAGGGAAAGTTATGCGTGACCTTCATGGATTTGAAATCTGCATTTGATGCAATTCCCAGGGCATGTCTATGGCAAAACGTAGGAAAACCATGATCAGTCGTAGATTGCTGTGGCTAATATAGTGTTTGTATGATAACCCAACAGCCCAAGACAGAAGTTGGCCAGAGGGGCAATTAACAAGAAAATATATCTTGAAATCTGGAATTAGGCAAGGATGCCTGCTGGCTCCACTGCTTGGCTCCACTACTCTTCAACCTGTTCCTAATGATTTAGCACCCACTCTGAAACAAGACGAATTCCACTTGCCAAAGCCTGGGGCTCTACAAATACTTATTTTATTATACGCCAGTGATGCAGTTTTAATATCACAATCTCCTGTTGGTCTACAGAGACTAATACAATCCTTCTCTAATTACTTTCAAGACCAAGGCCTAACAATCAACTTTGTAAAGTCAAAGTTATTGGTCTTTACAAGAGAGAGAAGAGTTCTAAGTTATAAACTGATGTTAAATTTTAATGAAGTAGAACAAGTCATGTCGTTTAAATATCTAGGGGTAAGTCTGATGAACTGACCTCCAAAAGCAGGGTGCTTAGGGCATCAAATTCAGAGATCTGGGAAATTAGGGGTTAATGCCTCACTGTAAAGCACAGTTTGATTGACAGGCTGCTGCCTGTGTGCATCCCCCTTCTCTCTGATTGGTCAGCATCAGGTGAGGAGAGCTTTCAAAAGTCTGTCAATCTTGTTAGAGAAAGTCAGTCATCCTTTGGACTTTGGCTTGGCAGTTGCCAGTCAGGAGGTGTGTGTGTGTCAGGCTGAGTGAAACAGACAAGTTTACTTGGGAAGTGAAGGGACACAATTCTTTGCCCTTACTGTGTACCAACACATTTGAGGAAAAGTTCAGAAATTAGAACTTAAAGTCTAAGTGTCAGCCTTAGCTGAATTCCATTTATTCACCTTCTCACGAAGTGGGGTTTAGGTTTGACAGAAGAGACTGGGCAGGAGGTTGAAAATTGCCAGCCTAGTCAAACAGAAAAGGATTATCACTCCTAGAAAGAGGAGGATATTTCTTACCCAGTTATTCAGTGGGCTCAACTCAGAAGGGACCCTTGGTTTGTGTGAAAAGGGAAATGGTCTTAGATGCTTCAAGTGTAAAAAGGAAAGTTGTAATCCCACAAGGGAAGTATTTCAATACAAGAAGAAACTCAGATAGTTATATGGAACTTTATTAAGATACATTGTTGCTGAAAGAAATCTACAAGACAACTTCCAGGAAACTTCCAGAAGTGAGGGGGTCTCTTCTGTCTTTTGCTGATCGTAGCATCTCTTGTATTTTTCTGGTGGGTCTGAATACTGTTTGTAGGTTGTGTTTTTTAAATTAGTTTTCCCATCTGATCAGTGATTCCTTTGATATATAGCAAAAACACTTTTCCTGTGGGAGACTTTTCCCTCAGTTGTTTGTTTTACCTTTGGTTTAATCGCTCTTCTGATTTCATTCTTGAAGTAGCCATTGGCTTGAAGTGTGTGGTTCATATGACTTAGTTCATCACTGAGAAAGTGGTGGTTCACTTCTGTAGGAGTATACCGCATACCCTGCAGTTGTGGATGGATTTATATTGGGACCAAACAAATTATTATTATTATTATTATTATTATTATTATTATTATTATTATTATTATTATTATTATTAGTAGTAGTAGTAGTAGTAGTAGTAGTAGTAGTAGTAGTAGTAGTAGTAGTAGTAGTAGTAGTAGTAGTAGTAGTAGTAGTAGTAGTAGTAGTAGTAGTAGTAGTAGTAGTAGTAGTAGTAGTAGTAGTAGTAGTAGTAGTAGTAGTAGTAGTAGTAGTAGTAGTAGTAGTAGTAGTAGTAGTACTTCAAGTTATACCCCGCCGTCCCCGTGAACGGGCTCAGGGCAGCTTACAGCAGTGGCCCAATTGCCAATAAAACTGATAAAACAATATACAACATTCATAATAAGTTAAAACATAAAATCATAAGATGCTGTTCAGTTCTACAGTCCTTTGCTTATGATAGCGTATTAAGATATCTCTGACAACTAGATTCCAGCTTAGTGTTGTTCTGAGTCGCTCAATGTAATGGGCCAGATGTTGGCACTGAGGGCCAGGCTCATTGTTGGTAGTGGTGGGGGCGGCTCCTAATTGAAGGCCTGGTGGAAGAGCTTTGTCTTGCAAACCCTGCAGAACTGCAAAAGATCCCGCAGGGCCCTGATCTCCTCTGGGAGCTCATTCCACCAGGAAGGAGCCACCACTGAGAAAGCCCTGGTCCTCATCATGGCGAACCTAGCCTCTTTAGGGCCCGGCAGGGTCAAGTGATTCTGTGACCCAGACCTCAGTGTTCTCTGGGGTATATGTGGGGAAAGGCGGTCCCTCAGGTATGTCGAAGTAAGCCCATCAACAGCCTGGCCACGGCGTTCTGCACTAGCTGCAGCCTCCGAATTTGCAACAAGGGCAGTCCCATGTAGAGAGCATTGTAGTAGTCCAGTCTTGAGGTGACCGTTGCATGGATCACTGTGGCCAGGTCGTTGCGGTCGAGGAATGGAACCAACTGCCTAATCAGCCGAAGATGGTAAAAGGCCGACTTGGCAGTGGCTGCTACCTGGGCCTCCATTGTTAAGGAGGGGTCCAGGAGCACACCCAAACTCCTAGCCTCCGGCGCTGGCACCAATGGTGCCCCAACAAAGGCCGGGAGTGGGGTCCCCACCCGTGCACTGCCCCGGCCCACACACAGGACCTCTGTCTAAGCCAACCAGCCACGGCCTGTAACGCATGGTCCTGCTCTCCAGGACTGGAGTTTGACTGGCAACCCAGCATCAGATAGAGCTGGGTGTCATCAGCGTACTGATGGCACCCCAGCCCATAACTACAGGTTATCTGGGCAAGGAGGCACTTATAGATGTTAAATAGCATTGGGGAAAGCACTGCCCCTTGAGGCACCCCAGCAGGTGTCTCCTGGACGTTGCTCCCCAATTGCCACCTTTTGTCTCCGACCTTGGAGAAAAGAAGCAAGCCACTGTAAGGCAAACCTCTGTATTCCCATGTCAGCGAGGTGGTGGAGCAGCAACTGATGGTCAACCGTGTCAAACGCAGCCGACAAGTCCAACAACAACAGCACTGCCACACCGCCCCAATCCAGATGCCTCCGGAGATTGTCAGTCAGAGTGACTAGAGCCGTCTCCGTCCCATGTCCCAGGCGAAAGCCGGACTGGAAGGGGTCGAGCGTGGAAGTGTCCTCCATAAAGCCCTGTAGCTGTACCGCAGGGCAAATTGGAGACCGGCTGGTAATTAGCCAATTCGGCCAGGTCCAGAGATGGTTTCTTTAAGAGTGGGCAGATCATCGCTTCCTTGAGTGCCCCCGGGAACCGTCCCTCTAAGAGGGACTTGTTGCTAATTTCCCTCAGGGCACCTCGGAACCTGTCATGGCCCGCTTTAATGAGCCAGGATGGGCACGGATCAAGGCTGCATGTGGTTGGGCATACAGTCAAGAGCAATCTGTCAACTTGCTCCAGGCTGAGTAGCATCCAGATAAGAATAAAAGAACATGAAAGACACTGCAGACTTGGCCAACCTGAAAAATCAGCAGTAGCTGAACATAGCTTAACTCAAACAGGACACAGTATCTTATTCCAAGACACTGAAATGCTGGACAACACATCCAGTTACCATGTCAGATTACACAGAGAAGCAATTGAAATTCATAAACATAAACACAATTTCAACTGGAAAGAAAAGAGTTTAAAAATAAATAGGTCATGGTTTCCTGTCCTGAAAAACACAAATGCTCTACATCTTACAACAGCACTACAGATAAGATTAGAATTTCAACAGCCAATCCATATGCAAAAGAACCTCCTCAGGAAAGCTCCTCCATTAATATGTCACAGCCTGGGAAACTCCTACAAGATAATGTCTCAGCCCTACCCCACCTTCCTGAGTAGATATAAATTACTTGCCTACCATTTTTCTTCTCACCTTGACACAGAGAATACTCCATCTTTCTGTGTTACACCTCTGAGGATGCCAGTCACAGCTGCTGGTGAAATGTCAGGTACTACAATGCCAAGACCACAGCCATACAGCCCGAAAAATCTACAAGAACTAATGAACTCTGGCTGTGAATGCCTTCAACAACATATTAAAATTCTCACAGTTAAGAATTGAGATTCTAAGAAAATAAGCGTCTATACTCTGTTGCCTGTTCAAAATATTATTATAATTTGTATAAACAATAACATTCACCTCAGTTTCTCATCCCCTACCTATTCCTAACCCAATTGTGCCTGTTCAATAAAATCAACACTTTTGTTTAAAGTTTACTTTGTGTCAAGTGCCATTTCCAAAGGGATTTATAAGAGGGCTCCTGCTTAGCTACTATAAATCTCTGGCCTGGGCAAAAGTCACATAACATTTCTGTCACTGGATGAGACAAGTGGGATGTTATAGTTCTGTTAATAAAATATGCTAAGAGGCTGCTCAGTCAGTGGGGAACAGCGTTTTGGTGGGAAAATCTGCCTCACAGTGAAGAAGACGCAGGGGTCAGTTATAGTAACATTTGGCCAGTCATAGTAACATTCGATGTGCATCTAACTTGGAAACCCCAATGCAAGGCTGTGATAGCATCAGTGCTTGCTCTAGTATAGCAATAAAGCATTTTTTCTCTACGAAAGGTAGGCAGTATCTTCCTTCAGCAATTACAACATTCAGTGATAAAGTACTGTCTCAGTCACTAAACGGTGCAGTGGTCTGGGTCCATAAGATAAATGAGACTATAGATCAGCCATTAATACAATTTCTACGCCAGTTCTGTGAGATACCAAATTTTGTGGCTGGTACTGCCCTTAGACTGGAACTCAGTCAGCATTCTGTCAAAGCTAAAGCCTGGATATTGGCATTAAATCGGGAACTCAAAATAATGTTTTCAGAGGATGACCATTTATTATATTATATATATTAATATTTAGTTTGTTCACAGTTAAGTATATTAGTTTCACCCCCCTTGTGTGAGGACTCTGAAACTTAGTACCTTTTGTAGTTTATTTATATCTAGCCATCTAGAAATAAACTTTGTTCATCCTCACCTTAGTTCAAAGAAAATGTGGGATGTATGTGCAAAATCAGGAAAGTGTTACAATGTGAAAAACAGAGTAAATTGTATCATACAGGCAATCAATGTTTATTTAGCTAAGATCTCCCTCCTTTTGAGAGCCTCCACAGTAAAATCATTAATAAATATAACAATAATATAGTGAGCTAAAACACAAAAGAGTGAAGAAATTAGGAATCCATGAGCCATGGAAGTCTTCTATCACTTTATGAAGCTATTTTAAGTGTCCCTGTAATTCTTGGTTTAACTGTAGCAATTTATTCCAAATAATTGGTTGCTGTGAGACACTTTCAGAAAGGGTGAAACTTCTATTGGTGGATTTATAAAATGGGATAACACACTGCTGAGTATTTTAAATATTCTACAATTAGAACTAGAAATAACAGTGTCATGGCACCAATGACTAATGCTGTAGAATGAATACATTAAATTTGGAGGTCGACTCCAGAAAATTAAAAGGGTTCACATTAATATTCATGAAATAAACCATTATTGTGAATTGAGTATGATAATCAGTTACACCATATCATTAAGAATGTCATAGAAACCTCTTTAAGAGCGCAGTGATGATACCGGTTCTACACAGTAATAGCTATACAGGATCTGTTTTGGAACACAATTCAAGCAGAAGATAATGGCTATTTAAGTATGACATGAGCATTCAGTTCCAGAGCAGATGATGCTACAACTCAACTCTAAACCCTAGTGTAACTGGAATGACATGGATTACTGTTGTATCATGTAGTTTAAAAATATCATTAGACTGCTGTATTGGATAATTGGTCCTTCAAAAAGAAACACAAAATAAAGAACATGTGCTTGTACCAAATGGTAAATTATGGCCTTGGCTATGATATATTTCATAATGTCTAGGAAAATAATATGAGTTTCTCAGCTATAGGGAAATAATTTGTTTATCCTAATAATTTGCTTCACCTCTGCCCATTTTAATGCACTCCCTTTGGCAGAGCTGGTAGATTTAGGTGGATCCCAAGTGAGCTGAGGTTAGGACCATGTGAAGCTCAGGTTGTTGAATCTATTACACTTTTTCCCCCCTGCAAGATGTATGCTGAGAAAAACACAAATATGTTAACTCCACTTATGGCCACATTTTCAGCCCATTCTGTGGATTGTCATCTGTTAAACCTCCTTCTGGGGTCTGACAAGAGGACTACAGAAACAAAATTAATTTCATGGGCACTAAAATATCATGCTCAAGTCCTGAATCTACCCTGACTGAGTGGGTTCAGAGGAGTGATCTAATTGTGATAGTGGGTTTATTAATATTTTAATTAGCTTTTAAAATGTATTAGTTCCATCCTTTGACATAAACCTTTGAATCTGAATTGTGTGCGTATCTGTTTATTGCATTTTATTAAATATTGGTATTAGGCTTTGCCTGAATATGTGCAACAAGCTGTTGCGCTTTACAGACTATTTTATTGTTAATAAACTGTGTGTGTGTGGTGAGAATAATCTAAGTTTCTTGAGTACTTTTAGGATTGCAGTGTAGATGATTTCTTGGTAAATAATTCCATTTCTTAGGTTGAATAATTTATTTAGTTATTTCATTTATACCCCAACTTTTTCCTCAGTGGGGCCTGAACTGGCTTAGATCACTCTACTCTCATTTTTTAATTATAACAATCCTGTGAGGTAAAGTCAGACTGAGAATTTCTGACTAGCCCAAGGTCATCTAGCAAGGTTCCATGGTAGAATGGAGATTTGAACCTGGGTCCAACAACTACACAGCACTAGCTCTGAAAAGGTACCTTTAAAAATGAAGTAGTCATTGCCAAACTATGGTCCTGGTCACATGAGCGGGAAAATCCGTCGGGGAAGGGAGGTATATTAGATGCGGAGCTAAAAGAAGCATGGGAGCGCGATCTTATGCTCCCCTGCCGCTCTGTTTTCCCTCCGTCGGCACCCGATCACACCAGGGAGGCAACGGCATAGTCCCAGCGAGGCAACACGGCGGTCCCATGTTAGTGTGCATGTGCGGGTCATGGACAGCTGCAGGATGCTATGGGCTGCTGGCATGTCCGTGATCCCACGCCCACCGTTGCTGCGGATCTTCCGGTAGGTACTCCATTTTCCCTAGTACCTTTTCGATCTGCATTTTCGGCCGGATGCAACGGGTTAGGGGTGGGTGCGCAACGCTTGCCAGATGTTGGTGTCTGATCACGCCGGTTTGATCCGCCCTTAATCTGTCCCCTCTGCATACCTAATTATCCGTGTGACCGGGGCCTATATGTGACTCACAAGACTGGAACTACAGGTGTATAATTTGACCCTAAAAAGCAGCTGTTGAGGGCAAACTGGAACAAGGATGGGGATTGGGGATGGAGGGGCTAATTTATTAGCTCAAGCACCTTAAGCAAGATTGTTACTATTTACAGGGCAATACTAAGAACACTTCTCTGGGAGTAAGCCTCACTGAATAGATCTGAGTAGGATTCGGAGTAGACCTTCTTAGGATTGCTCTCTCAGTCACCCTAAAATGGGGAGATAACAGGTAGATGTGACCCACTGATGGATCACTGGACAATTTTCAGAGGACCACCTAGCAACTGGTGTTGATAATGGGATTCTTGCAAAGAATGTTGGACTATGTGGGCATTGTCTGATCCAGCATGGTGTGTCTTTATGTTTAAACATGAGCATATACTGAGGAATACTTAATGCAGATCAGTTAGTTATACATTACCTGTTATGAGATCTGAGAAAGCACTTTTATGCTCTAAATTACAAACAAGTTGGTGGACCACATATATATTCTCAACCCACCCCTGCCCTTAGAGATGCTTTTTATATTACACTTGAGTTTCCATTTACCATAATCCTCTTTTGTAAACATGGGAACTGCTGTAGCCTTTCCTCTTGGGACTCCTTAGCATGCAGTACAAATAACATAGCAACTTGAAACCCTGGGGGGGGGGGGGCTCAGTCACTGTAGGGGAGATGGAGTATTAAGAAGATAGCAGATGGAAAAGTTATTTGTATCCATATTATTATACATAATCCCTTAATTTTGAGCTTGAGTTATGTAAGGATAAGAGCAGGATTGAAACGATATAGAATAAAGAAGAAGCAAAGAATGGTTTGATATATTCCACTCAAAATGGAATGAACCTTTAGGACTCACAAACAATTGAAAAGAAGTATTAAAGAGGCATAACCATCTTTACGTTAAATTCAACCAGGAACATTTCAAAGGCATATAAATGTTAGTTTTGAAGGCCAGGAGTGATCACCCAAAGTGTAAGAAAGAAGCCGAGACTGAGCTGGCAAAACTTCGGTTCTTTAAATGCTTGTTCTTTTGAACAATGTCTGGATCCTACAAAGATGGTTTAATTACATTGCAATTACATCTCTCCTTTGACTTGATTTGCACTTGCAGGAAAAGCAGAGGGAAAACAGGCGACAGACTCACAGTGAAGCACTGAGCTGGATGTGTTCCATAAAGTATGGAACGGCTTGCTAGAAAAGGATGAATAATGCCTTTTCAGGCTGCCAGTCTTTTAAAATAACATTTTAATAGATTTCTGTTATTAAGTGGTAGCACTACAAATAACAGACTCTCAGTTAGAGAGCTGTGGCATAGTGTGAGGAGAAGAGAAGTTTGGGAGGTTGGCTGTTCGACTTACAAATTTGTGAAGTTACAGATATAGTCTAGGATTAGGGCTGTGTCAACTCCAGGTTGGGAAATTCCTGGAGATTTGGAGGAAGTGTGGGGATGTGATGCTGTAGAGCCTACCCTCCAAATTTGCCATTTCTTCCGTGGGAACTGATCTCTGGAGTCTGCAGATAAATTGTAATTCCAGGTAAATGCCACCCCCCACCTGGAGGCTGGCAACCTTTGTTAGAATCTATCAGAAATTTCCACAGATGGAAGGAATTTCTATCAGCTGAACAGGACTTTCCCTCTCTTTGACCTTTTCTGCATGGTCAGCTTTCTCCTGATTTTCTTGGCAATTGATCCACAAGCACTGGAAATGGGTTTAGGCATAGTTCTTCTGCACATCTGCCCTCCGTGTGCATTTTCAAAGTTGTGGAGTCAGTTTATTTTCTTCTGCATGTGCCGTACTCCAAAGTCACCTGAGACCTTGTTTTTAAATCTTTGGTCAGAGGAAATAGCACATCATCACTATAGAGACATGTTGGACACAATGCTGTATGCGGCTAGGCTATCTATAACATCTTGCTGGAAAGATATCTCCCCCCCTAACATTCAAACTTGGTACAAGAAGCTGTGGAATCAGTTCATTATGGAAAGCATCACTGATAAGGTTAACAGAAATAAAAGGAACGTCGTACATTTTGGGTTCGAAGCTAAATGGATGCCAATTTTAGAAGCTCTATAAGACAAAAAATTTATCTCAGCATCCTGGGATAACTATGTTAAATGGTTGTGAGGATTTTTTATGGTTCAAATAAAGTATAGTAAGTAGGCTTTGGTAAAACTTGATTTGTGGGTAGTACTTTGTGTTTAATAGGATTAGATATATCATTGAATGTCTACAGATATTCTTGAGGGCAGAAGACACTTGGTTGTATCTAAAGCAACAAACAGTACAGGCATCAATTACAAATTGAGGCTAAAATAAGTTACTTTGTTCAAAGATTTATTGAAGAATGTATCATTCTTTAAAGCTTACTTTTTTGTAATTAGTGTGTTGGTTTGAATGTATAACTGTTCTTATGACCTTTATGTATATTTTATTGTTATATTTGTTTTATTGTTTTAATCCTACCAATAAAATGTTAATGAGAAAAAAAAATGAGGCTTTTCAGAGTAGGGTGCTGTTGTCATCAGGGCATCACCTATCGATATTTTTTTAAAAAAAATATTGATAATATATAGAATTTACAAAACTTAAGAAGGAATACATACATCAAAGTGAAGGAATAATTCGAGGCATATATAATTAAATTTAACATCAAAGTCGTAAGCAAAATCAGTACAGCTGGTAAGTCAACATATTCGTAGAGATCTCAATATGTAACAAAGATACCAAGCAGGGTAAAACATCTGATTCAAATGTAAGGAGTAACTGTATAGTTTTATAATTGGGTTAGAATAGAGCACAGGTATTGCAGTGAGTTGGGCTAATCAACTCTACATCTACGAAAGTAAGAGGGGAGAAAGGGATGAAAAGAAAAGAAAGAGGAAAAAAGAAGAAAAAAGCAGAAGAAAGAGTAAAAGGTGACAGATAGGACTAAGTTCGAACGAAAGTATGTGTTGGTATGTTGGGTTAGGAGGCAGTAGATCTTGCATGAGAATGTATTCAAGAAAGGGGAGCCATTTCTCAGCAAATGAAGTTTTCCTGGGATAGAGGTCTGTAACGATTCCTTGTTTATGGGTGTTTGTCTTTTAAAAAGTTTGGTTGCATGTGATAGTCTAGAATGCTTGAAGAGGCAAGTGTGGTGTGATTGGTGAGTGACAGAGAGGGGGAGGGGTTTTGGAAGTGATGCTGTGTGGATGAATATGTATGTCTGTCAGGAGTGACAGTTTGAGGTTTTGACAGCTGTAGGGTGACAGTTGATGAGGACAGTTAAGCAGTCAGTTAGTTTGTTCTGAAGTCTGAGAGAGAAGCAGTTTGTGTGTGTGCAGTTAAGAACAGCTGAGGTTGTTCTGAGAGAATAATAAACAAATAATAAACAAATAAAAAACTGAAATCACTCATCTTCAGGGCAGGAGGAAAAGGAGTAGTCTGATGATGATGACTGTCCAGTAATTGAAAAGTGAGCTGGAAGTAGGTGGGAGAAGATGGGACAAAGAAAACCAATACAAGCATTATGCACCAGGAAAAAGCTAACTCAAAATGGGAATAAAAACCAGGGAATATCCCAAAAAAATAAGCAAAAACAAAAGGCACAAACATGCATGTGAAAATCGGGGGCTAAACTGAAGTAGTATGTGGCCAGAACCAACAGAAAAAACCACACAGAAAAGCCTCCTGTCTCATTGCAGCCCCAAATAGTCTCTGCAGTGTTAGTCCTGGGGGAACAGAGAACCAAGATGAGTTTGGTTGCAGTTGGAGGTCTGAAAAAGAAGCTGGATTCGGTAAAAATTGTCTTCCATTCATAGAAATTGCTCCACTGGACCCAAGTCATATACTTGAATCCAGACCATGCGACTGGCTTTCCACTCATGGCCTCCATTTTTATATAATCCTATAATTTAGATTCTATTATTTTTAAAAGTCAAGGCAGTGAACGCAATGCAAAGAGTAATGTGTGGAGAGTGAGAAGATCTGAAAAGGAAAGGAGAGAAAAATGGATGGGACCTACCTCAGCCATCACACAACAATCACCAGGCCAGTCAGTGTGTGAACTCAGACTCATTCTACTCAGGAACAAGTGTACAAGGAACAAGTAGATCTTAATATTTAGAGTTCAGTAGGTCTATGCTGATAAATCAAAATCTCAGTGTAATAATCCACATAGGAAGACTGAGAGTGCAATCCAAAGAATCCTTAAGAACATAGGAACAGCCCTCCTAAATCAGATCAGTGGCCCATCTAGTCCAGCATCCTGTTTCACACAGTGGCCAACCAGTTGCCTAGGAGGGCCAACAAAGAGCATAAAGAGGCTGAGGCATTCCCCTAGAACTGGTCTTCAGAAGTTTACTGCTTTCCCTGGGACTAAATCCTGCTTTCCTGGGACTAAGCCCCAATGAGTAGACTTCAGTAGGGTTCTCACTAGATTTGTTTTAGGATTGCACAGGGTTTCAGTCCTCAGTGATGTAAAAACTCCTTTAGTGTCCAGTCCAAATGACAAAAGGAGCTGCAGTGGCTCAAGTGGTTAAGACGCTGAACTGCAGGCTGTGGAAGGTCGGTAGTTCAGCAGTTCGAGACCCGAGTGTGCCGCATGACGGAGTGAGCTCCTGTCTCTAGTTCCAGCTCCTGCCAACCTAGCAGTTCGAAAGCAAGAAATTGCAAGTAGATAAATAGGGACCACTCCAGTGGGAAGGTAACAGCGTTCCGTGCGCCTTGGTGTTTAGTCATGCCGGCCACATGACCACGGAAACGTCTTCGGACAGCGCTGGCTCTTCGGCTTTGAAACGGAGATGAGCACCGCAACCCTAGAGTCGGATTCGACTGGCTTTCGAGCAAGGGAACCTTTACCTTTACCTTTTTACCAAATGACAAATACCCCTGGGCAATTATTCTATGTAAACTGCCTTGAGTCCTAGTGAGAAAGGGGGACGATAAATAAAATAAGATACTATGCTGATATATCAAAATACATTGATGTAGTCAAAACACATAGCAAAAATTAAACTGGTTGTAGTTATTTGTTATGAATTGAATTAGGTAATCTGTTCACATTTAAACACATTTGAACAAGCTAAAAATATCAGCTTGGCCCTAGCAGCCTTATTACTTTTGGAAATTGTAAAGTTACATTAAGTTTTGTGTAGTGAATATTTTGTTTGAGAGCATGTGTTGAGAGCACAGGTTATTTTCTGTAATCCCTCCCCACACACATACACTTACACAGTTTATGATAACCAGCTTTTAGTAGTGAAATTCCTGGGTATTTGGGGGAGGAGCCTGGCAAGGGCGGTGTTTGGAGGGAGAAAGCAGCTCAGAAGAAGAGATTGGATTTATACCCCACTCTTTACTACCCAAAGGAGTCTCAGAGCAGCTCACAAAATCCTTCCCCTTCCCACAACGAACACCTTGTGAGGTAGGTGGGTCTGAGAGAGCTCTGGCAGAAACTTCTCTTTTTCAAGAACAACTCTGACAGAACTAAGGCTTGCCCAAGGTCATCCAGCAGCTGCAAGTGGAGGAGTGGGGAATCAACCCAGTTCTCCCAGATTAGAGTCCGCACACTTAACCACTACACCAAACCGACTCAGCAAGGATAGGAATACTGGCAAATCTCCAGGACCAGATGGGTGGCCTATCTCTCCTTATATATAATTGAGTAAGAACATTCTATATGAACATTCTAAATTTGGCCCCTTTAGTGTATGGACGCTTGAACTGTCAGTCAGAAGACGCTGGCTGTGTTGACTGGCTGCTTTGTGCAGTCCCGCCCAGCGTTTCAAGGTCTTTTGCATATGGAAGCTGATTGGATTTCACTGCATTCCACACCTCAAACTCACCCCCCTCCCCGCAAGGCAGTTGGAATGTCAGTTGCATATGGAACCTTCAAGGTCTTTTGCATATGGAAGCTGATTGGACTTCACTCCATTCCACACCTCATACTCCCCCCCCCGCAAGGCAGTTGGAATCTCTGGTGGTGTGTAGGTCCCAGGATCATGTTTTAAAAGCTGCCTGGGGGATTATGGACCATTCACACACTTTCAACCTTAACATACCTCATAGGGGGAGAGGAGAATGATGACAGCTGCTTTCCCTAGGCAGAGGCTGGGGAGGGGGGGAAGTAAACTTGAAGACAGACAGGCAGATAAAGATTAGGCTGATGGTTGCCTGGAAAGGACATAGGGTTGCCAACTCCAGGTTGGAAACTTCCAGGATAGTTTAGGAATGAAGCCTGCTGAGGGTGGGGTCTGAGGAGGAGGAGGAGGAGGAAGAGAAAGAGGAGGACCTCAGACAGATGCAATGCCATACTCCCCACCCTCCAAACAAGCTGTTGCCAGTCTCCAGGTGACAGCTGGAGAGCTCTTAAAGCTCTGGTGCTACTTCAAAGTGCTGCAATTTATTGACAGAGTAGTGTTTTGGCAAATCTTTAGGAATTGTTTGGTGCATTTACGATGAGGCACCCACCCAGAGCCTCTGGCATTTTCTCACTCTGCTGGCATCAAAACCAATTTAAGGCAAAATAAGAGGCTACTGAGAGGGGAGGAGATAAAGTTGCCAGCTTTAGGTATGGAAAATCCTGGAGATTTGAGGAGTGGAGGCCGGAGAGGGGGACCTCAGACAGGTTACAGTGCCATAGACTCCACCCTCCAACCCAGCTATTTGCTCCTGGGGAACTATTGTTGCCAATCTTGGCCCAGCACCCATCAAACCATTCTCTTCAACCCCCTGCTGTGCAGCTGACTTTCCCCTAGGGTTGCCAATCTCCAGGTGGGACCTGGAGATCTCCCACTGCTACAATTGATCTCCAGATGACAGAGATCAGTTTCCCCTGGAGAAAATGGCTGCTTTGGAGGGTAGACCCTATGACATTATACCTGCTGAGTCCTTCCGCCCCCGCCCCCCCCATGCTGCCCTCTACAGAATCCACCCCCCAAAACTCCAGGTATTTCCCTCCTTATAGCTGGCAACCCTACTTTCCCCTCAGTGCCTGTTGGTAGGCAACTAAGTTTGGTCCAGTCACCTACTTTGCCCTTTGGGAGAAAACATATTGGGGCTAATCCTGATAGGGTTGCCAACTCCCGATGGGAAATTCCTGGAGATTTGAGGGATGGAGCCTGAAGAGGGTGAGGTTTGAGGAGGGGTGGGACCTCAGACAGGTACAATGCCATAGACTCCACCCTCCAAACCACTCAGTCCCTCATGGGGAACCATTGTTGCCAATCTCCAGGTGAGGGCTGGAGACCACTCAAAATTACAATTGGTCTGCAGAAGGGAGGGCGGAAGTCAGCTGAAGTCAAAGGGGCAGATAATGGTAGGTTGATGGTTAGCTGCGAAGGAGATGGGGTTGCCAACTCCAGGCTGGCAAATTCCTGGGGATTTGAGGGGTGGAGCCTGGAGAGGGTGGGGTTTGCGGAGGGGTGGGACATCAGACAGGTAGAATGCCATAGACTCCACCCTCCAAACCAGCCATTTCGTCCTGGGTAACAATTGTTGCCAATTTCCAGGTGAGGGCTACAGATCACTCAAAATTACAACTGCTCTTCAGGGAGCAGAGATCAGTTCCTCTGGAGAAAACAATGGACTCTGCCATTATACCCTGCTGAGGTCACCACAGCAAAATGACACTGTTTGCCCAAAGCCAGAGCACTGCCCAGAGCCTCTTTCTAGATCTCGTATTTATTTCCACAACGGGCTTTACTGCTAGTTGAATAGTATAAAGCCTTTTCAGATTTTTTAAATTCCAAAACGATATCAGTTGTATAATGAGATTTTTGAGTCTGATTCATTGCCATTTTCATCATATGATGCATATATTACTGAGATTCCGAAACCTGACAAAGACCATGCTCATTCTACAGGTTTCTGACCTATTTCTTCGATGAATGTAGATGCTAAGTTACTAACTGCTATTCCTGCTAACAGACTTCAGAAAGGTTGTTACAGCTTTGGTACATATAGACCAGGTTAAATTTATATGAGGTAGGCAAGGCTCGGATAATCTTAAACTGGTCACAGATTTGATTGCTTTAAGTAGTAAGAAATCTGATCAAGTTGTCATTCTCTTACTTGATGCCGGAAAAGCTTTTGACAAAATATAGTGGGAATTTATCTTTGTTCTGTTGACTAAAATCAGTTTTCCTCACAAATTTTTGAAATGGATTAGACTTCTCTGTTTGTTTCCCAGGTCCTGGATATTGATTAAGGGTATATTTCTGCACCATTCCCTCTTGAGGAGGGGTACGAGGCAAGATTGTCCTCTTTCTCCTCTTATTTTTTAATCTATGTCTGGAACCTCTGGCTTGTGCCATTAGACAAAATAATAGTATTAATGGTTTTGTATATAATTATGTGGAATTTAAAATTATTCTTTTTGCAGATGATATTTTATTATTATTTTTCATAACCTCAGTCTTTCATTCCTGAATTAATGAATGTGATTAATATCTTTGGAGACTGGTCTGTCAGTTTGATTAAGTGAACAAAATATGAGTTGATGCTGAAATGTAATTGATTATGGACATTTTCTGCGATGCCCAGATGCCATTACTTATCTTGGAATATTGATTCTTAGAAATATTACACATACAATTATGCTAAATTTTAACAAGCTAATTGCTGATATATCTTTGACTTTGGACAGATTGGCAACCTTAAACTTGTCTTTATAGGCCAAGTAAATGCATTCAAAATGAATATTATACCTAGGATTATTTATATTTTACATGCAATTCCTTTTCACATACCTCGTAGACAGGGCTCTAGTCGGGGGGGAGCTCTCAGGTACGGAGCTCCGGAAGAGAACCTCTAGGGGGCGGGGCGGTCACGTGGTGAAGCCCCGCCCCCTTCTTTACCCCGCCCTCTGCTTCGATCCTCATTCCGTTTGGGAATGAGGATGAAGCAGGAGGGTAAGTAGCCGGGCCTTCTGACACACTTCCGGTGATGTCAGGGGGTGTGGCCTTCTGTCACTTCCGGTGATGTCAGGGGGCGTGGCATATGCAAATAAGTTATGCTAATGAGTTATGCTAATGAGCTCCGGCAGCTCTTTTTCTACAACAAGACCCCTGCTCGTAGATATATTTAAAAATAATACTTTATCTCGGAAATGTATGTGGGGTTCCTTACTACCTCAGATGTCTTTAAAGAAGATGCAACTTCCATTCAATGAAGGAGGATTTGGTTTGCCTGAAATTAGTTTATACCATCATGCATACTTGTTAACTCATACAATTATCGGGATCCCTCCTTGCAGTTGGGCTATCCATCTTGGGCTCTTTTGGAGGCTTCTTGTCTAGTTCCCCTCTCTAAATGGAATGCATTCGTGTATACTTAGAGTGAATCCCATTCCTCCTGCAGTTTCTGCAGTTGGAGAGCTGTGGCACATAGAGTCATGACAATATCAATTTTGATCCATTTTCACATGCTAAATTAATATTATGGGCCAATCCAGACCTGAAAATTGGGAAGAAATCTTTTTTTAAAAAATGGAAGGTTTGGACCGATAAGGGGATTTTTACACTGGACCAGCTGATAGACTATGACAATGAGTTTTTGTCATTTTCTCAGCTGAGGTCTAGATATGACTTGTCAACGTCTCTTGAATGGTAGAATTTGCAATTGCAACATCTGTTGGTATCCAAATATGGCCCTGCAGCATTAAGCATGTCAGAATCCCCTTCCCTTGTGGAAACTCTAATTGAAGCGATGAAAAAAAACTGAAACCTTCAATATATGTTTATAAATATTTGATGCTGACTAATAAATATGATATGCAGAGTCTCAGGTACAAATGGAATAAGGAGCTAAATTGCCCTGTTTTGCCAAAGCAATAGGATATGGCCCTAAACCTGTGCTCTCTATGGATCGTAAACTGTGATTTATTCAGGGTATACAGGACTCCACAGTGAATCCTTAGTAAAGGATTGAGTGAAGTCTCTAACTACTGGAGTTGTAACTCAGAAGACACATCCCTTAAACATATGCTTTGGGCATATCCAATCATTTGGTTTTTCTCGGAGGAAGTTATTACTCATATCAATTTTGTATTAGAATGTTCATTGATTTTTGAGGATGCTTATGTACTTTTAAACTATCTGCCCATCTCTTGGAAATTAACCAATGGCCAATGAAAATGGACCCCCCATGCCCTTACAACAGCTAAATGATTTGTATTACAACATTAGAGAAAGAAATGTTCACCTCCGGTAAATCAATGAATTGAGGACCTTACAACTTTATCAGTATTTGAACACAGGACATAGAGGTGACATTTGAGCTTTGACTTATTTTTAGCTATTGCAAGCCATAGCATATCATGTTTCCTGCACAGTGCTGTTTTGAAATATATAGGGTTGTTTATTTGTTTATTCACAGTGTATATTAAGCATTTACAGTGGGAGGACACATCTTTGTAGATTTTTAAAAAAATGTTATTAAAAAAATCCAAATCCTAATTATCACAATATTTGAATCGTATTAAATCTGTTAATTTGCCGCAGTAATAATTTAGAATTTTAATTACAAGCTTGAAAAACACATTTAGAACATAGCTGGTGGGAAACTGTATTGTTAATGTGTCCTTTAACATTTATCAAAAGCAATATGTCCAATGTAATTATAGTGCATGTCAAATAACCCATTCCTTTATTTTTTTTAATGTATGATCCATTAATTTGCTGAAGAAGAGTTGCCATCTGCTACGGATTGATTTCCCCCCCTTCTGTTTCTTTCTGTAGTGCTACTGTTACGTTCCAATAGCAAGAAACAGTATAAAGCAATCCCATTCATTTTGTTTAATCTGTGTTTTCATGATGTTATTCCATTAAGCCTTTTCTATGGCATTCATAATTTTCTCTGTGGCTCTTACATTTAGGGTCATTGAGTATCTATTTCACAAAACAGGACAAATGTGATTCAAAGTCCGTTTTGTATAATTGCACTGGACGTGAAATCAATGCTGAGCACTCTAGCTTGTATTTCCTGCAGAGACAGCATCAAATAATTTCTCAGATACCTTTTTTTAAAAAGTACTCACGCTGCTCATGTAATAATGAACTGCCTACTTTCAGCTAAATGCAAGCTTTTTAATGCCCCTACCCTGTTCCCTTAATCACCAGGCAACAATGTTTTACAAATATTAGAAATGTAGCACAGGGTAAATTTGAGTCTAATGAGATTACATCCTTATTGGACTTGGTTAGATATTACAGAGAAAGATTGGATATAATTATGCATTTTCACATCTTAATAATCCATAAATCTCATTACAACTTGAACCTTCCATTTCTGCAAGAATGTAAAGACATTTATTTTCTTTGGGCGCTCCCTCATGTCAGGAAAATGGGTCAAGATGAGTAGAACACCGTGGCATGACTCACAAGTAGCAACAAACCCTGGGTTTGAACCTGCAGAAACTTTCCACTACTGGCAAGGGAGTGATTTTTGCTGATTTCCCCCTTAAGTGGTTCATAGGGCCCCTGTCCACCAAACAGCAGCATTTCAGGGGTTGGGGGGGGCAGCTGGTGGTGGTGGTGGGACGTGCCATAGAGTCCACTTTCCAAAGTAGCCATTTTTCCCCAGGGGAACTGATCTCTGTTGCCTGGAGAACAGTTGTAATAACGGGAGATCTCCAGCCTCCACCTGGAGGTTGGCAACCATATCACCCATATGGAGTAAATGAAACACTTCTGCTTTTTTGCAGAAAGCTATAATTTGGATTTTTTGTTTTGTTTTACGAAGTGCATCAATTTTATTTAATTCAGCAAACTATGGGTTGAACTTTACCCGTCAAACTAGGAATCAAACTATGGTTTGTGAATCTTGCTGGTAGCTCCTTCAGCTTTGAGGCTTGGGGCAAATAATTATTACGTGGCAGGCAGGTGTCTAGCTCATTAGGAGAAAGGAATATGATTTTGGGGGGAGGTCTTTGTCATAATTTCTCTACTGGTCAGGGGTGGAAATACAGGTTCTTACCACAATACACACCCTGTCAGAATCTATTGATGCCAGCCTCCAGGTGGGATCACCTCCAGTCTACAGAGATCAGTTCTTCTGGAGAAAATGGATGATTTAGAGGATGGACTCCATGGCATTGCTCCCCACTGAGGTCCATGTCCTCCCCAGGCTCCACCCCCAAATTTCCAGGAGTTTCCCTACCTGGAGCTGGCAACCCTATCCCTCCACCACCCACCAGTGATCAGGAGGACCTGGCTACCTGAATCCCAGTGTGTGCCAATGAGGTTATGAAATCCTTCATTTCCTCCTCTTTGTCTGCACCATGCAACAGAATAAGTCATTTGATCTGTGGGGAGAAATTTTAGATTTTACTTAGATAAGTTTTTATCCGACGGGAATCAAGAAATTACTTTAATGGCGGCAACGTTTGCTGTGAAGGCCAAAAGATGTCACCAACAATTTTTAGATGTAAGTGCTTAGTTTAATTTTATGTTTAAGATTTTATAAGGGGTGTTTGGCTGAATTGTATACCCTGTCTGTGTTATGGCTTCGGTGGTTATTTGATGGGTCTTCAACCGTATTAAACACTTGATGATGATGGAGTATAAGTGGCAGCATCCAGAACTGGAAGAACCTTATTTGTTATACCATACCAACAACATGAAAAGTACACCCCCTCTAAGTAGATAATCTATGTATATAAAAGAAAGTCCTCTCACCATAAAATCAACGCCCAGGCCACACCCCTGGATCTAGAAACACGAAATTTGAGGAGAGCACTCCTACCATGGTGCAGATGCTCAGTAAGAAGGGATTTTTAAAAAATTGACCCATAAGTGGGTCAAAAAAGGTAAAATGTGCTCCCTCATTGATTCCTATGTGGCTGCCAGGCTGCTGCCTCCTTGCACCCCCCACTCTCTGATTGGTCAGCTGCAGAGCTCAGTGTTCTGAGGTTAAAAAAACAGTTACAGGGGACTACAGAAAGCTAATGACAGTTGAGGAAATCAGGAGTGGCCAACTGCCTGTGAGGTAAAGCAAAGCTGCTGGTACAGCCTCCCTATGACTTCAAACATGCTCCCCCCCCTACACCTGACAGGCAGTTGTCTGTCAGGTGCAGCAGCAGTTGCAGGGTGCTTAAAGCCACAAGGGAGCCTGCCCCAGCAGTAATGCCTTAGTGATTCTGCCAGCCCTGCTTCCACAGTGGATTCTAATACTCCTCCCCCCTCCCCCTCCTAAACTGGACTGGGATGCTTACAGCCACCGGGGATATTTGCTCAGCACCTTAGCCCTGCTTCTGGCCCAGCCTCCTTGATGCCTTTAAACATAATCCCCCCAACAGCAGACAGGTGGCTGTCTGTCAGGTGTTGGAGCAGGACCAGGATACTTTAATCCATCAGGGACACCGCCCCACCAGCATCACCTTAGCAATGCTACTGGCCCAGCCTCTCTGAATGGCTTTCAACACACTCCCCACACCTCCTACACCTAACCGGCAGTTGTCTGTCAGGTGCAGGAACAGTTGCAGCATGCTTAAAGCCAAGAGGGAGTCTGCCCCAGCATTAATGCCTTAGTGATCCTGCCAGCCCCGCCTCCACAGTGGCTTCTAATACTCCTCCCTCCTCCCCCTCCTACACTGGCTCCCTCCTCCCCCTCCTACACTGGACAGGCAGCTGCCTGTCAGGTGTAGGAGAGGAGGTGGGATCCTTACAGCTGACAGGGAAGTTTGCTCAGCAAGAGTTCCTTAGCCCTGCTGCTGGCCCAGCCTCCCTGACGCCTTTAAACATAATCCCCCCAACACCAGACAGACAGGTGTCTGTCAGGTGTAGGACCAGGACCAGGGTACTTTAATCCATCAGGGATGCTGCCCCAGCAGGATCACCTTAGCGATGCTGCTGGCCCAGCCTCTCTGATGGCTTCCAATACACTCCCCCCACTTCCTACACCTAACAGGCGGTTATCTGTCAGGTGCAGCAGCAGTTGCAGTGTGCTTAAAGCCCATGAGGGAGCCCGCCCCAGCAGTCTACAGAGAAGTCCTTCAGTAGAGAGAGAAAAAAAGTACGTATGTCTCACTTCATTTTTTACACTACAATCTTCTCCATTAGAATTCCTACAACAAATGTTACATTTCAAACTTTACATCATCAGTATTATAACTGGATTTATGGAAGTTAAATACCAAAGCAAAGCACGGGTATCAGGCTAGTGTTTTAATAAATGTTTAAGAAAAACACACATAGAAAGACTTGAACACTTCTACGTGACGTGCTTTTTTGTAGGGTTTTTTTTTAAAAATCTGATTCATCCACTTACCATCTGGTTGAGTCCATTCTGTCACCTCAGACCTATATTCCACAGCACGTGCAGAATCAGCCTAAGTATATACTGATGAACAGAGGAGTCTTAACCCGTGCGGTGTTGCCTTGACATATCTCCAGGCCTTCAGGATGGCAGAGACAAAAGTTCTCTTACAGTGCAATACTAAGCAGAGTTTCACCACTCGAAGCTCACTGACTTCAATGGACTTAGAAGGGTATAACTCTGTTATGATTTCACTGTAAGGCTGTGGGTGGGTGACATTTTGCTTTGCATTATTGCTTCTGGTCTCAGTTCCTGAAACAAAAGCAAGGGCTTCGCCAAGGCCTACAATACTTCTTCATTTCTTTACCAGAACGATCATAAAACTGCGATCTTCCATCATTGAGGACAGGATATTAATAATGGCTATAAAACATTTACACGCCATAAAAAGCCAATGTGTCCGTATAGGAAATGATCACTGAGTGCAGTTTCTTCAGTTTTATACAGAGTTCTTTGCTGATTACTGCTGATTTCCCTCCCCCACCCCCACCCTTGCTTTCCGCTTCTAACGTGTTCTGTACTTGTCACAGAATATCTATTTTCCCTGCCAGCAGGCAGCTCTACAAATGTAAATGGTAAATGCAGTGAAGTTCTAGATGTATTTCTCCTTAAGTTGTATTAAGTAGAACAGTTTGTATTATAACTGAGCATTCTGCTGGATAGGGAGACAGTGGGTTTCTGATTTCTAGCAAGGCAAGGGAGTAATCGTGAATGCTGCCTCAGGCAGGGCCTGGAGGCACGTGATGCCACAGCTTTGGTGGAGCTCAGCTGTTTGGTTCTGGTCAAAGTCATAATTGGAATGTTCCTAGGGTTGTCAGATCCCTCCTGGCCACCAGCGGGCGGGGGGGGGGGGGGGGGGGGGGGTAGGGTTGCCAGATCCAGGCAGGGAAACTCCTGGAGATTTGGGGATGGAGACTGGCATCCATTTTTTCAGGGGGGCTGATCTCTGTAGACTGGAGATGAGCTGTAATTCCGGGGGATCCCCAAATCCCACCTGGAAGCTGGCATTCCTAAATGTTCCTAGGAAGCCCATATATGTTGTGCTGAGCTATCTGGAAGATGTGTGTTATATACATGTAATTAACCTGTCCTGCCTACGTTTAGTAGTTCTCTAAACCAGTGGCCGGCCCTGACCCAGATAGCCTAGGGTAGCCCAATCTTGTCAGATCTCAGAATCTAAGGAGACTTGGCCCTGGCTAATATCTGGATGGGAGACCACCAAGGAATACAAGGGTCACAACGTGGAGGCCGGCAATGGCAAACCACCTCTGAACGTCTCTTGCCTTGAAAACCCTGCGAGGTGGCCACCAATCAGATGTGACTTGACACAAATAAACAAAAAGTGGCCACTACCACATCTTGTGGCAGTACATTTTCCATAAATTGATTTTGTGTGGCATGGGTCCCTGCGCCGTTTCTTGGTCTTTTTCTGCATCTCCTGCCAATTAATTCATTGGGTGTCCTGGAGTTCTGACATTACAGAAGAGAACTCAGATGTGAACTTGTGAATCTCCTGACAAAAATATGTAATCTTTCATTAAAATCTGCCTCCATTCCTGAGGACTGGAAGGTAGCTAATGTCACTCCCATCTTTAAAAAGGGTTCCAGAGGAGATCCGGGAAATTACAGGCCAGTCAGTCTGATGTCGATACCGGGTAAGTTGGTAGAAACTGTTATTAAGGAAAGAATTAGTAAGCACATTGATGAACAAAAACTATTGAGGCAGACTCAGCATGGGTTCTGTAAGGGAAGATCTTGTCTCACTAACCTGTTAATGTTCTTTGAGGGGGTGAACAAACATGTGGACAAGGGGGACCCAATAGATGTTGCTTAGCTTGACTTCCAGAAAGCTTTTGATAAAGTTCCTCATCAAAGGCTCCTAAGTAAGCTCAAAATCACAGGATAAAAGGACAAGTCCTTTCGTGAATCAAAAACTGGCTAATTAATAAGAAACAGAGAGTGAGTGTAAATGGGAAATTTTCTTAGTGGAGGGTGGTAAGCAGTGGGATACCACAGGGATCAGTACTTGATCCGATGCTTTTTAACTTGTTCATTAATGATTTGGAGTTGGCAGTAAGCAGTGAAGTGGCTAAATTTGTGGATGATACGAAGTTGTGCAGGGTGGTGAAAACCAGGGAGGATTGTGAGGCACTCCAAAGGGATCTGTCAAGGATGGGCAAGTGGGCGTCAACATGGCAAATGGGGTTCAATGTGGCCAAGTGCAAGGTGATGCACATTGGAGCCAAAAATCCTAAATATAAATACACATTGATGGGACCTCATTTGGAATACTGTGTACAGTTCTGGTCACCACACCTTAAAAAGGATATTATAGCTTTGGAAAAAGTGCAGAAAAGGGCAACTAGAATGACAAAAGGGATTCCCTATGAGGAAAGGTTAAGGCGCTTAGGGCTCTTTAGCTTGGAGAAATGATGGCTGAGGGGTGACATGACTGAAATTTATAAGATTATGCATGGGATAGAGCAGGTAGAGAAAGAGGTACTTTTCTCCCTTTCTCACAATACAAGAACTTGTGGGCACTCAATGAAATTGCTGAGCAGTCAGGTTAGAACAGATAAAAGGAAGTACTTCTTCACCCAAAGAGTGATTAACACATGGAATTCACTGCCACAGGAGGTGGCGGCGGCTACAAGCATGGACGGCTTCAAGAGGGAATTAGATAAGCATATGGAGCAGAGGTCCATTGGTGGCTATTAGCCATAAGGTATAGATAGGGACTCCGGGGCAAGTGATGCTCTGTTTTGGTGCTTGGGGGGGGTCAATAGTGTGAGGGCTCCTAGTGTCCTGGCCCCATTACTGGACCTCCTGATGGCACCTGGTATTTTTGGCCACTGTGTTGGACTGGATGGGCCATTGGCCTGATCCAACATTGGCTTCTCTTATATTCTTATGTTAAAGTACTCTCTCTCTCTCTCTCTCTCATGCACACACACACATTCTCAAAATGCATCATTTTATAAATCTGTCATGTCATCTCATAGTCATTTTCATTAAGCAAAGATTACTATATAACCTAAAAAGTCTGAAACACTTTAACCTTTCTTCATAAGGAAAGCCTCATCCTAACCCTCATCCTTTTGACTGCCCTTTTCCCACCCTTGTGGAGATGTGGTTGTTGGCAGACTTTAGATATGCAGTAAAGCAGAGTGTAAGCTGCTTAAATAATAAAGTTATTTTTATTAAGAAGGGAATAAACTTTTAAGGAAGAGGAGAGAGAAAGAGAATTCTAATTGTCTAGCTAGGAGGAGGTCAGTAAGAGCCCTAACTGAGCCAATCAGGAGACAGGAAGGAGACCAGGGGTCATTTCCTGCAGGAGCGCACAGGAGCGGAGCTCTGGCAGTAAAGAGTCCAGGGGGTGGGCACATGCAACAAGCCCCCACCCCCTGCTCCCAGCAGCCCTCAGTCAGAGCAAGAAGCAGCCAGGTAAGCTGCAGAGCTCCCCCCACCCCCGCGGTCCAAAACAGTCCAGTGGCACCTTTAAGACCAAGTTTTATTCAGGTACAAGCTCTCCCTCCTCTGCGAGGACAGATCTGCACGTTCCCCCCCCCCCAATATCTAGCAATCCAAAACAGTCCAGTGGAACCTGAGCGGTGGGTGTTGCCTTCTGACACACTTTCGATGATGTCAGGGGGTGTGGCATATGCAAATAAGTTATGCTAATGAGCTATGCTAATGACCTCCTGCACCTCTTTTTCTACGAAATGACCCCTGAAGGAGACTATCTGAAAACAGTAGGAAGTCCCTAATCTCACTGTGCTAACTAGTTGTCCCCTTTGCTCCCCCTTGCAGGATGTTCTTGTCATTTTCTTTATCTATGCAAAATATGACGTATTGCTGCCTTAGAGAGCTGCTGGCAGCCAACAGTGAACCACGGACTGGGTCTGAGTTGAGTTCCGTCTGCAGCACTAGCTTGCAGTGCCCACAGGGGCTGCTTCAACTTGACTGCTTCCTGCAACATTTTAACTTCCCAGACCACCCCTGAATACTCTCTCATAAAAGATAATTTTATGTGAAATATGTGTGGAGACACACATGTAAATGCTTTCACTAGCATTTCTGCAATTTTATCTCTCAGGCATTTTAAAGGCAAAATTATGTTTGACAAGGGAGATCTTAGATAAAAGCATTTTAAAAAGTATCTCCAAATAGACAGTAAATGATCAACAGGATGCACTGGTCACATCTTACTTCTTCCGATGCTTGACTTGAAGACACCTACAGAGCACACTCTAATCATCACCTTCCATACCTTTATCAGATATCATAGCAACAGCTGTCCTTGTTACTAAGAGGATACCATAGGCGAAAGGAGACATCTGCTTGCTTACAGCCGCAGATCAAATGACAAATGGTAAACAGGAATCTCTGTACTTAGCAAGGTCAAAGGGCCTTCTTAAGTGTGACTCTTTTGTAGACCCAGAAGATCTCTTCTAGAAATGCATCAGGAAAGTAACTATCACTAAAGCAGTTAATGGTGGCCACTAAATTGAAATTAATTAAAATTAAGTATATTTCGAGCGGAAAACATTTAAGAAGTGTTATCTGCTATAGTATTCCACTAGTGATCTATATATCATGCAGATTGTATTAGTAAACTGACATGTTTATGATAAACGATAAATTTGTAGGATTCAATCTAAAGGTCATGCAGAAAACTGTTGCTGATTCCTTCCGGTTGGTAGACCCCCACCTAACTCCTCATGCTATTCTCAAGGGTCACCTGTCCCCTAGGAACAGCATTTTAGGGTATCTTAATGGGTCTGCAGCCAGAAGGAAGAAGCAGGAAAGTTCTCGTCTGATAGCAGAAAGGCCTTCTGTCGGAGGAAAATCAACTGGAAATGTGATTGAACTGACAGAAATGAGTATTAGATTGATTTCCTAGTGTGACTACTAGCTTTAAAACCGATATTAAAGAATCTCACTAACATTTTTAGAAGGACAGCAAACTGAAATAAAAGTGGAGGGGTGTTTTTGCCTATCCGTATTAAACTGTTTGATGAAGGATCATGCATGAATCCTTGGGATCTGTATGTACCACAAGAACCAGGGTGGGATAAAGGTGGACTTGGAAAACCGTGTTTTGATCTGCACTCAGCTGTGAAGCTTTTTTGGGAAGCGTTGGACCACTGGGTCTCTCTTCATCATAACCAACCACAATTGTTGATGGAGGGGACACTCTTCTGAGCTTCAGGAAGGAAGGGTGAGGTACAGAGATAACAAATGTATTTCAAATTCTGTAGCTGACACCTAACTTCTGTTCTACACTATGCATTTGCGTTGTGGCAGTTTTTTAGACAACCTACTGCTGGTCACTGCATTAGAGTGGAATCCATTAAACATGTTTTGTTCCATGACCCCCCCCCCCCTCAGTTCATTGTATCTAAATTGAAAGTAATAATAACTTCTGCTGCTCTGACTGTGACTTAAAACAGGAGGGACAAATACCAAGTGGTTTGCTTCAGAGAAACTCAAATGTAGATATTGATAAAATAATTTTAAATACCTGATCTTAAGATCTTAAACACCTTAACATAGGAACTAGCCCAGCTGAAGTCTGAGAAACTCCTGAGTAAGTTTCTTTAGGGTTTTAGATATGAGCTAAAATCATTTGTAACAGCACATTGCTAATGGTAGTTGAAATAATTAGTGCTCTAACGGACCATTTCCTCTGTCCCCACTTGCCCAGTGGTGTTTTTGACGGTTACAGTATTCTGACTTTACATTTCCCTTAGCTGTTCTTCATTACCAAATATTACGGGAAGTTAATGGGCAATACATGCTGAAGTTGATAATCGTTAAACTAGTAAGGTGGACATTTAAACAAGCCAAAAATGGGGAGACTTTTTTTTCAAGAAGAAGGGGGGGGGGGAGATACAGAGCAGAGATAATGGTGAGATTCCAAACTGCATCCTGCTTTTTCAATAGGCAAATAGTAAGTTGTGTGTAACCTTGTCTCTAGACAGATGTGTAAATTCCATGTAACCTTCCTTCCCTCTATGAACTTCCTTCCCTCAAAGCCCTTCCAGACAGTCCCCATTAGAGGAATAAGGCCATCAGAGGTGCCAGGGCTCTTTTTGTAGCAGGAACTCCTTTGCATATTAGGCCACACCCCCTTAATGTAGCCAATCCTCCAAGAGCTTACAGAGCTCTTCTTACAGGAGCTACTGTAAGCTCTTGGAGGATTGGCTACATTAGGGGTGTGTCGCTTAATATGCAAATGAGTACCTGCTACAAGTGGCAGATTTGTAGGGAGGCACTCTGTCATCCTGCCTGCCACTAACCTTCTATCACCTGGCTTCCTGCCACCTGCTGTCCCCACCTGGAGAAGGTCACTCTTTTTATCTCCTTGTTCTTTTAGGCTAGGCCTCTATAACAATAGTGCAGCTAAGAGACAAGAACGATGGCTCCTCCTTCTATAGTAAAGGAAGGTGGGTGTGTTTATACACACAGAATACAAATTGTTCCTGTCACACATTTCCTTCCTGAGGGTGGGGCATGCAGACTTACCCACTGCCTCCTAATACATGAACAGAATTCGTGGTCAATGAATGTGTGAGTCGACCCTCAATCATAGTACCTCAGATCCTCAATTTATGTATGTATTCATTAAAACAATTATATCCCGCCTTCCCTCATGGTCCTATGCAGCTTACAATCACAGTTAGAAATATTTTCAGTTAGAACCAAACTAAAACAGCAAACCCCAAATCTCTCCCCCTCCCCACCCTTAAAAGAGGCCTGCTGTTCAAACCATATCAAAAGCTCTGGCAAACAAGCAGGCCTTTCAGCACCTCTCCAGGGAGGCGGCCTCCCTCACCTCTTCGGGGGCCCCATTCCACAGAGCTGGAGCCACAATGGAAAAGGCCCAGGCTCTGCTCGATGCCAGCTGGGCCACCCTAAGTGGTGGTATAGCCAACAGATGGCTGCCTGATGACAACAGTTGGCACACAGGGACATATGGAAGGAGACAGTCCTTCAAAACAAGTGGGTCCAAGTTCACTGACCTTTGTTTCCGTTTACAGTCATTTTTAAAAACCCTCTGTCATAATACTGAGCCCCAGAGGGACATGGGAAGGAGTCCTCCTCTTATCAGTCTTTCTGAATCTCAGCACTGTGATTGAGATTCCTTGGCCCTTTTCCTTGGTCAGGAGAAGCCCTGACGAACTATTTGTAACTTTCAAAGGCAGGAGGAGGGGATGTTCCTTTTCTTGTGATTTCTTATGGATCTTCAACTTGTAACATTGTAAAAGTATAGTCCAAGCCAGCACAAATGATCATTGGGAATGTAGGATCCAGTATGGGAATACTTCACGGGACTGGAGCAATTCCCTTGACGTGTGTAGATTCAGGAATTTCAGCTGTGTAGAGCAGGGATGTGTACCTAAAAAGCAACAACAAAACCACCTGATTTCCCCCCCCAGTTCTGGATTTCAGGAAGGGCATAAATATGGGTATTCAGAATTATTTAAGTCCCCAGATACTATTTTGCGATTCACCCCCCCCTCCGGATTCTAGTATTGTTCAGTTTCCTATATTCCCTACTAGGAGTAATGCCCACTATGGGAAGAAATACAACGAGATCTAGAAGGAAGCTCCAGATGAGTGTCCCGACTGTGGCTGGTGGGGTGGCAGAGGGAAGGGGAAAATGGAGGGAGGCAAGCCATGTTTCTTTCCTTCTGCTTAGCTATAAGGCAGGGCTGTCTCAAGTCATTTTGCTGCTCCAACTGGTAGAATGGGAGGACAGCCTCATGGTAACAGATATGGTTCTCTCCACCTCTGACTTATTTTTTGAGGGGGAGGGGGGTGTTATGCAGTGGCAGCTAAAGTAGAAAAGCACCTCCTCCTGTGCCATGTTTTCTGGGTTCCAAGGGTATGGAAAGTAGTTCCATAGCTGATTACATGGTTGCCAACTCTGGGTTGGGAAATACCTGTAGATTTGAGGGGTAGAGCCTGGGAGGGCAGGATTTGGGGTGGGGAGGGACCTCAGCAGGGTACAATGCCATATAATCCACTGCCCAAGGCAGCCATTGTCTCCAGGAGAACTGATCCTGGTGATTTGGACATCAGTTTTAATAGCTGAAGTCCTGACTGCTACGTCACATTGGCTGTCATACAGGGGCCATCTCAGCAGGATATAAGGACACAGAGTCCACCATTTTTTCCAGGGGAACTGGTCTCTGCCATCTGGAAAGCAGTTGTAATTCTGAGTGATCTTCAGCCCTCACCTGGAGATTTGAAACCATGGTTTCCCCCAACAGACACTAAGGGGAAATTTATTTTACCTCAGAACATCAACAACAAACTGTTTAGAATGTTAGAGGGAAAGGCTAGTGAGGCCGCATATGCAAACAACCTCTGTGTTCCGAGGCAAAGGCAAATCAGGCCACATATGCAAATGACCTCTGTGTTCTGACTGGCTGTGGGGGGGAGAGGAACAACAAACTGTTTAGAATGTTGGAGGCAGGACTCAGGCAAAGCAGCCAGTGGATAGGGAGACCCTCTGAATGACAGATCAGAGAGTGAACTGATTTTGGAGCATGTTGGAATGTTCAGGGGAGTCCATGATCAAAATAGAATTATATATACCAGAGGATAGGGCACTTTTTCAGGCGAGGGGGGCTGGAGTGGCTGTTTTTCAACCAAATGATACCAAAATTGCAAGGTACCTAGCACTGCCTGTCCACTAAAGACTTCTCAATTCAAGCATATTAGACCAGTTCTCCAGGACCCTGAACAAAGTGCCCCCAGCCATCTTACTTGTCCCTGTTGTTTCCTATGGGGTGGAATTTAAAGAAGCTCACAGCCAAACACCGAAGAGCAATAACTGGACAAGATGTTAACAAAACGTTAATCTAGAGAACCCAAGAGAATCCAGAGAACCCAGGCCCAATCAATCTTGTTTTTAAAAGCCCCTAAACTTATTAAAACATAACCAGAATTTTTTCTCTGAACCTGCTACAAATTTTTAAAAAACCCGCAAAACAATAGAAACTCCCCCAAACTCCACAAAAGCAAATCAAGGAAAACTATTTGTAAAAGAACCAGAAAGAAAGAAAGAAAGAAAGGTTGAATCCTCCCACTACAACCTCCCCAAACAGAGAAGAAGAAGAAAACTTGGAATAATATTTTGAAACAAGTTCCACCAGCCCTAAGATGTCCAGTACATAGAGAACAAGCAGGTCTTTCCAGGCAGGCAGTAGAAATCCAAAGCAGATCAGAGCAGCAGCAGCAGCAGCAGCAGACTCCATGCCAGGGTGCTGAGCCTGTTTGGGCTCTATTTCTTTTTTTTAAAGGCCATTCTCCACAGCTGTTGTGTGGCTGTAGGGAGCCCGAGTTGAGTCCGGGGAACCCGGAACCAACTCCTTTAAAACCCAAACATGTAGTCGGGGCTCATGGAAATACATGAGAATTGTCGCAATTGGGCAGACAGTTCAAGTGCTGCCTCTGATGTCCCGTCCTATTGCCTGAGACAGCTGCCTTGCTGCCCTTCCCTCCCACTGCCAGGGAAACCTGAGAAATGGGAGAAAAGCAGTCCTGGGATCAGAGCAAAGTTGGAGTCCAGTGGCACCTTTAAGAGCAACAAAGTTTAATTCAAGGTATAAGCGTTCATGTGCACGCACACTTCTTCAGACAGTTTCCATTTCAATGTATCTGAAGAAGCGTGTGTGCACACAAAAGCTTGAACCTTGAACAAACCTTTGTTAGTCTTTGCCACTGGACTCGAACTTTGTTCTGCTGCTTCAGACCAACACGGCTACCCCACCTGACTCTAGTCCTGGGACTGTTCAGGATATTTCAAAATATTTCAGGGATTTTTCGGGAATTAAGATTTGGTATTCTGGAAACCAGAATATTATTTCATTTTACCAGAATATACCCCCAAGTACTGATATTTTCAGGTATATTTTGGAGAGAAATATCTGTACATGCCTAGTTTGAAAGTGTTTCTAGTGGCATCCTATCTGGTGCTATAATGTTTGAAGCAGGCCTTGCATTTCTCTAATAATGTCACACCTCTATAATTTTGTAGGAAACCTGACCTGGGGTGGATTTAGAAGGTTTTGACAAATTGATAGCTCTTTCTTGGCAGAAGAAGAAGAAGAGAAGAGATTGGATTTATACCCCGCCCTTCACTCGGAGTCTCAGAGCGGCTTACAAACTCCTTTCCCTTCCCCTCCCCACAACAGACACCCTGTGAGGTAGGCGGGGCTGAGAGAACTCTGACACAAACTGCTCTTTCAGGAACAGCTGTGCCAGAGCTTGTGACTGACCCAAGGTCATATCAGCAGGTGCAAGTGGAGGAGTGGGGAATCAAACCTGGTTCTCCCAGATTAGAGTCCGCACACTTAACCACTACACCGAACCGACGTGGCCATCCTTAGTTGGTGAAGCAATTTGCCTGGTTATTTCTGATAATAAACTAATTTCTCACATGCTAACTAACTACGCAATCCTCAAGCATCCTTGGCTGGACTTTTAATGGTTGTGAATTTTTTGATGTTTTGATGATTTTTATTTTTTTTCATTTTGTGAGCTGAAGATGCAGTGTATAAATGTGGTGTATATATATTTAAAATAAATGCTCTTTCAAAACCCCATAAACTTGTAAGGAAACTGCTGTTTAAACATTGTGGTCGAAATTACTGTTGGTATCCTGCCCCAAATCACCCCAAAGCATGGCATGGCTATCAACAGTGGCAAC
Organism: Gekko japonicus; assembly: GCF_001447785.1. NCBI lineage: Eukaryota > Metazoa > Chordata > Lepidosauria > Squamata > Gekkonidae > Gekko > Gekko japonicus. Next base: position 704,691 of record NW_015174287.1, on the reverse strand, counting down.
ATTTGTTTCTTCATCCAGGATGAGGGTATAATTTGAGCAATTTCACAAAGAGATTATTGTTCCCCCACCTTGTGCTGGAATTTGAACCTATTAGTGACCTCACAAACTACAGTCTTGAGGCGGTAATGCATAGGCCTGGACCTTCTGTTGTTGGCATACGTGAATGAACTAAGGCTCACAAAGTTTCATAATGTATTCTTACATTAGGAAAGTGATCTATCAAATAAATGATGTATTTATTAAAATATGCGCTTGCTGGGTCCAGGCAGTGGTGTGTGGGAATAAGGTATTCTAGAGGGAAATCAGCTGCCGAATCATAAAAAGAATAACTTCCCCTCCTCTTCGTAGCTCCTTTATATACCAGGGCTACATGGTACAGAAGTTCTATTATGCTGACTGTAAGCCTAATATTTGACAGAGAAAAATAGAGATAAAGCATTCAAAGGAATAAAGGAAATAGAAATCCTGTATCAATTTTAGTCATCAGAATTTGTTGGCAGTATTTAATTCTTCAGAAGTCTATTCAAGTCCTGTTTTTAATTTTCTTTCAGTTTTGCTCTTCCCACTCTCCTCTTCCAACCTACTGCATGCTTGCTTTCATTGCAAAGATTCCCTCCCCCCCCATTTTAAAGGAAGGAAATACAGTAGCTTTCCCTCAAAATTACAAGGCCTGGTTAATGTCAGGAATATGCATACAGAAGTTTTGCCCTTCAGCTGTAGTGGAAAGATGTGTAGTATGGATTTTTGTTCTTGTAATGACTTTTGGTTGGTTTCGCTCCTTCCCGCATTCAAAAATAAAAGCACTAGACAGTTGGGCAGATTGAACAGCCTTGTTTGGCCCAGCTAATCAATGGGCCAATGCAGTGGTCTTCTCAGGGCTATTTTTGGGCAGGAACGCACAGGAATGGAGTTCTGGCTGGCTTCAGAGCTGGCCACACCCACTACAGCCAAAGCCTCTGCATGTGTAGCACCTCGAGTATACCTCCCAGCCCAGTGCCAGAAAGCAGCTGTGCCCCCCACCTTCTCCAATCCTGGGGGCCACAGTTTAGAAACATTTCCTCACCCTCCTCAGTGACCAGGGCAGAGTGCCAGGTATGCAGAATGCCAGGTGTGCCACACCCATGTCTGGAGGGGCACAAACCCCCAACACTCTCCTCTCCACTTGCAAAGGGTGCCATAAACTATGTTGCCACTGGAGGAAAGAAATACCATTTCCATATTCACCAGTTTTGTAGCTAGAAGAGTTGTCTAACCATAAAATATTTCTGATTAATTGTAACCCTAATGTACAAATGTGTACATGCTCTTGAAGCAGTTATGTTATTAATAGTACAGCATTAGTTTTAATATTAGTGATTCTGCCCATCCATGATAAAGACAGTGTACACCAATAAATGCTATAATTTAGAAAAGCAATTTATTATTGTTATATTCCAGCAAGGATTCTAAATCTTGCTTGATCCAAATTCCATGGTCTTTAGCTCAATGACTTCTCAGTTCCACTGTAACCAGCACATCTTACACTGTAACTTAAGGGAGGATAGAGCAACTGGAACAAATAAAAAGACGGTCCAGGGCTTTTTTTTGTAGAAAAAGCCCAGCAGGAACTCATTAGCATAACAGTCCCTGGACACTCCTGTACATGCCCTCATAGTTGTTGCTTTGAAGTTGTGTAAACATTTTGATTGAGTGGAGACAGTCTGTCTGGAAATGTATCCACGCACAAACTGGCATGAACCTCCATAAACAGCTTGAAAGTTCATGGACATTTCATTCTGGTTGACCTGCCACAAACTTCACTTCACGAACCACGAACCGACCGAATTTTAGTTTGTGAGCTGGTTCATGCCTATCCCTATTGATTGGCATAACTGTACTTGGCAATTAGGACATGAACTGAACCCGTGTGAGTTCAGGCATCACTAGATCAGATAAAGTGCTTCTTTTAAGAAATTACTTTCAGAAGTTTTGAGATTTTCAGGAATTAATAGTCCCAAAAAAACAGATTTAATAAACGGTTGGTACAATAATATTTTTGGTAATGATAACAGAAACATACTTGCAGAATGTTACTTGGGAGTAAATAGCACTAAGTGTAGCGGGACCTTGGCGATTAAGCTTAAGCCTACTGACTTAATTTAAGAATTTATAGTTCAAAGTTATAAAGGCAGAAGGTTATTTGAAATTTACAAGTTCTGCTTACCTTATTATATACAATGTTATGGAAGATCCCTTGAAAATATAGAATTACAGACTTTAATCCAAAAAGTTATTTATGGGTTGTGGTTTGGCATAGTTTTAAAAAAGTCTCAAACCTCAGTAATTTCTGATTTCTGTATATGCTGTACACATAATGTGTCTCGCTGCTTAGGTTAGTAATTTTCTAAAACCACCCAGTGCAATAAAACAAAATTAATAGCAGGTAGTGTATTAAATGCCTTTTAAAATATATCTATCTGCTGAATGTCAGTAATTTAATGCACAAAGGCCTGCCAAAGATAAAGCTAGTGGAAAATATGCTCTGAATGCTTTTCCATAATAAAATTAAATAAAATCGTGAGGTGAACTCTACATTCAGGATCACATTTCAGTCTTTTCTTCAACTACTGCCATTAGTGTGGAACAATTGTTGGATTCTTCTTCTATTTTGCTTTTTTAATATACCAGTCTGAGGGAAACTGAGAGTAAAATAGAAAACCACAGAACATTTCTTCTGTAGGGATATTCTAGTTAAATACTAGATTCAGGTAGCCATGTTGGTCTGAAGCAGCAGAACAAAGTTTGAGTCCAGTGGCTCCTTTAAGACCAACAAAGTTTTATTGTGGGTATAAGCTTTCATATGCAACACGCACTTCTTCAGATTCATCAAAACAGAAGTCACCAAACATTACATATGGGTAGAGTGTGAGGAGGGTGTTGCTAGGAATGGCCAATTAAAGATGCATAAGTAACTGAGCAATAAATATAGCTAGAACTGGATGAAGGCAATTGGCCAGACCTATGAATAGCAGCAAATCAGCATATAGCGTAATAAAGGAGTTAAATACTAGATATAGTATTTTGCTTATTGGCTGACAAAACAAATCCAAAACTGAAACCAAGAACAAAGTTTACTTCTCCCTGAGCCATTTCCTGCATTTCTTAGAGGCAAATGCAGATCTGCCACTGATTGCACATTAAACAGGGAGCTGAAGCCAGTTATGGTGTGGATATGTTTACAAATACATATTTTAATCACATTCATCCCTCACATTTTTAGATGTAAATTTAAAACATCTTAAGCATACGCCTAAAAACAGTAGGCTTTAACTACAGACAACATTGATAAGGAGAGCCATTGTTCTACAAGGGAAGAACACTTTTGTCCCTTTAAAAGGAATCAGAACAATGAGCAGGAGCTGTTTTTTCCCCTCAAACAGATTATTTGTGTAAATGTGGTTCTTTTGAAACATGCTTCTTGTAATAATGAAAATGAAAAATGGAGTAGGGTTGTTTGGTTATAGCTTGTGGAAGGCCATATACGAGCATTATGAAGGAAGGCAGAAAAACATAATAGTCTATGGCACACCAAGCAATGGCTCAGCAAACATCTGTTTCCTTGTCAGGGCTGCCACTCTTATCCTGGACACATAACATGAAATCGTCTGACCCAGAGGGAGGCATGGCTGCCATGGCTCTTCCTGCCTGTTCATTTGCTCGTCCTGTCTTCTAGCTCCCTCACCTGCAAGGCCAAGCAGATCTTCAGGTGAGCCGCTTAATGCGTGAGGGAAGGTGTGGATGGGAGGACTGGAAATGAACAGGCACAAGCAGCTACGGATAAGAGGCAGCCATCTTACTATTTTGCTGAAATACTGGGAGCCACTGTATATAGTGGCTAGAGTGATGGGCTTGGACTAAAAAGATGTTGGCTGGTATCCTTGCTTGAGCCACAAAGTTCATTGATGGCCTTGAGCCAGTTACACTTTGGCCCAATCTGCATCTAGCATTTGCTCCGCTGTTTTACCAAACCCACACTGGAACAGAAATTCCCCTTTGCATTGGAGGCCACTTTTACTTTGACTGATTGTTGGATTTTATGGCAGTGTCCAGACTGCATGCCACTCTCACTTCGTCTGATCTCTCCATTTTATGGTAGCCGTCTGCATAGATTTATGGCCGTTTCATGGCCATTCAGGGGTGACTCTGCAGTCAGTATGGCTTTGGTCCGGGGTATTTGAATGTGGTTTTGAGCCGCATATTTTTCTGTTCCAGAGTGGGTTTGGTAAAACAGTGGAGCTGATGCTAGATGCAGATTGGGCCTCTGTCAGCCTCTGTCAGCCTGATCAGAGTTGTTGCGAGGTAAAAATGGAATAGTCCATGTATTCCGCCCTGAGCTTCTTTGAGGTAAGGTGGGATGTCAGGGGGTGTGGCATATGCTAATGAGTTATGCTAATGAGTTCCCCTAGCTCTTTTTCTACGAAACGACCCCTGGATAAAGTATATAATTATCCCTAAAAAAAGAAAGAAAGAAAGATTTGTTTCTGAGTTAAAGTGCTGTCTGTCAAACAACAGCACTAGAATTCTCAGCAAGAGTTGTGCAGCTGATGTACTTTGTTCAGAGGGAGGAAACTCTTTCCAAAAGAAAACTGTAATTCAAAACAGGGTGTAGTTAGTACACAGGAAACCTAAGCACCCCATTTTAGTTTTGATCCACACGATTAGGCTTTGTGGGCTACATCCACCTTTATTTAAAGCCAAGAGAAGATTAATCATCTCTGTTGTGTAATACTAATGTCCTCAATAGAGAGTTGAGCCTGTTGAGGTTTTGGCTCCTGGAATTTTAGCTTTCATTTTGCTAATGACCTCTCACTCGATGACAGGACTTTTCTCAGCAAAAAAAAGAGGTTTGTGGCTCTAAATTACCTTTCTCATTTTGCACACAGTTTGCTATTTAAGTCTTCAGGATTCCTGACGTTTCTTAAAAGAATAAGTCTATTTTCTCTGAGTTTTGTATTAGATATCAGAATCTCATCTCAGTATTTGAGATTCGAACTGAATATTGGATTGCTTGTATTTTCCATACCCTCTTGGTTAGCATCGGCTTCCTTTTTTTATTGAAGGGCTTGTGTAAGACCCAGCTTTCTTTGATGAATAGCACAACTAAATATACTTATATTCTGTTGATATGAACTATCTATGTTTGTTTCTTTTTTTTTGGCTCGAAACTCAAACAACCTCTTTTCTTAGTGGGACTATTATACGTTCATCAGGACGTATGATGAAGAGAAGAGGAGGCTGCCCCAGGGCAAAATGAAGATGAAAAGACAAATGGTTCTAAGGAAAGAATCTTTAATGATTGTATAAGTTCCATTCCTGATATATACTCACAACAGACAGACAGACAGACAGACAGACAGACAGACAGACAGACAGCTCACTTAGCTATAGTGTATATCGGGAACAGAACTTAAAGAATCTGAAAAGATTCCCCCTGACGAAGCTGCGCACAAAATGCACAACAGTTATATAATCATTAAAGATTTTTTTCCTTTGCATCATTTGTCTTTTCATCTTCATCAGGAACTCTTGCCAAATCTTCTGTTACAAGGTATGGACCAAAATCTGACTGAGTTGATACTGGTCAAGAGATTATTTGATTTTTCTAAGAGGGGGGGTGTGGGGGGGGGGGGGGGGATAGAACTTCCCTTGTTTGTGGTGCCTATTTTCTCTCGTGTTGAGAGAGCCTCATGTGATCACATTGATCATTTGTCCTCAGTTTTAAGACAACCAGCATTTCAAATAGCTTTGTGTCTCTGCAGTGATGGATTTCAGCTTGGGTTGCCAACTCCAGCTTGGGAAATGCCTGAAGATTTGGGGGAGGCTGGGGAGGCTAGGATTTGGGGAAGGGAGGGACCTCAGTGATTGTACAAAACAATAGAGTCCGGCCTCCAAAGCAGCCATTTTATCAAGGGGAGCTGTTGTCTGGAGATAAATTATAATTTTGGGAGTTCTCCAGGATCCCCCTGGAGGTTGGCAAGTCTGCTTTCAGCATGTGAGTGTGCTGGGTAGGTGCTGCTAGTACATGCTCATAGTTTTCTGGCTTGCTAGAATAACATATGTGACAAGGTCATCATAACAAGAAGTCCATGTGTCATTTTAACATTGCTGACATGCACCCCCATTACAAATCGTATTATGAGATATATTCTTACTGTAAGCCAAATTCCAATGCATTTTGGGGCAGAAAAATATCAAACAACAAAATGTTTGTAGTGGCAGAAAACGTTGTATTTCACAGTAAGCCGCCCTGAGCGGTGTTTCATAATACCCCGAATATACTTTCTAAAGAAGCAGGAAACATCTAACATTAATATTTGCTAACAGTGGTTGTGTCTGGAGTATTTGTGCTGCTGCATAGGAGCATATTTTTCTGTGGTGAGGTAAATGTTCTCCAGGTGTATCTCTCTGGAGGAATTAAAAATGTTTCCATGGATCAGTGTTTTCTGGGGAGAAATCCGGATGGGGTAGTTTGGTACCTCAAAACGTTTTGAAGCAGCCAAATGGCAAAAACAGTAGATTGGGGGGAGGGGGGGTTATGGCTGGTTTTTTGTGCGTAGACATTATTGAATAATGTATAGGTGACTGTGTCCTAAGTGGGAAAAGCTATAGAATCAGTTCTGTATGCATTCTGCCAAAAAGGTGCAACCAGGGTGGAAATTATCCCCCAACGTGTAAGCAAGGTTTTAAATCAAATACCTTTCTAATGTTGGTGTTTCTGGGGGCTTTGGCCTGGTCAATCAATGGTATTAATCAGTCGGTTGTGATCATCATGTTGACACATGCTCAGAATTTATTGGATTGAATTCCAGTTCCCAGAAATCAATGTAAAAAGATGCAAAGTATTTGCAATCCATCTTAGAATGCTTGATTCATGAACACTAATAAACACTCTGCTTTGGAAGTTGGGAAGGCATAAGGGGCAAAGGAGGAAAGGTTGGGGAGGCAAGCCATGCACCTCCCCCGGGCACCTTCAAGACAGCCAAGGCAAACTCTTCTTTTGTAACATGATTTTCCTTCTAGTGGGTTGGGCAGACAGGAGATGGTCTCTCTCCAGTGCGGAGAGAAACCATCCTCCTCTCCTCCATTTTATCCTCACAACAACCCTGTGAGGTAGGTTAGGATGAAGGTGTATGACTGGCGCAAGGTCACACAGCAACCTCTAATGGCAGAGTAGGGATTTGAACCTGGGTTAACCTAGTGTCATTAAAGTGGGTCCTCAGGATCTAAGTATTTGCATTTTCTGTAGAATTGTTAATCCCTAAATTTTGTCTGAGTTGTTTCCAAGCTACAATGTACCTTACTAATGACCACCTGCAATTAGTTACCAGTTAGCTTGATAGTGGTCAGCTGTGAGCTGTCATAGTAGCTGCTTGACAGCAGACAATCTTGACAGTTCAAGATCTAGATCAATAGACTGATCCTTGTGATTGGTCAGTCAATCTAGAACTGACAGCTGAGGTAGGATAAAGCCAGAAGTCAGGAACCACAAAAAGAGAGCAAGGATATTCACATGGAAGATGTCAGAGAATGATGGGGCAAGAACAGTCTGCATGAAGAGTTTGTGAACCTGGAGGAAGAGGTTATCACTCTCTTCAGTACTTCTGCTTCTGTGTCTGCACTGCTGGGAAGACCACTGCACAGGGTTGGTGTTAGTGGCTAGTGAGTCAGGTTTCTTATGTTGGCCTTTTTTTTCAGTGTATGCACCCTTCCCCTTACTTGTATGTTTTTATATATGTAATTCTTTTGTAAATAAATTTTTCATTCTGTTTTTTTTTTAAATACCTGGAGAGAGTTGCTGGCCCCGAACCCAGGTCTTTGGTTAAAATCAGTGCCAGAATTACACTACCAAAAAAGGGTTGATTTTTAATTGGCACACTACCCAAATTTCCTCACACCCCAAGCCAAACTGATCAAATAAACATTGGGGGCACACCCCAATGTTGTGGCACCTAGTCCAGCACTTTAACCACTATACCATGCGGGTTTTTCTGACATAAAACTGCACTGGGCACAACTAAGCCCTTAGAATCAAAGGCATGGTTAGTCTTACTTAGGGCTGACTATATATGATTTTGAAAATTTTCAGAGGTCCCTTCAAGAGAGGTTTGTGTTTCCATAGGCAGTATCTACTAACTTCTTAAGGGAAAGGGTTTCCCTTTCCAGTCATTTGCTATGCTTTGTTGCTCAGATTGGTTTACCCAGTCCAAAAGTTTCTTTCACTGCATGAGGTATGCAGAATTTAATACATGAGGTTACAGGGGAACATAATACAACAGTTTATGGAATTTGTTATGCTTTATGCTCAGGGCTGCTTCTTGCATGTTACAGAAAAGCTTAGAAAAATTTCTTGAGTTACTTTAGACTAAATTTATGAATAATCAGATGTGTGACTTAAGACATGTGGTCATCAAAGCTCCTGAAAGCTGAGATGGAACATCTAAAATAGTACATTTGTGGGCGTTTTCCCACCGCTTCCCCAGAGGCATTTTAAGAATACATGTGGGCCATACAGCTCTGACACATGCTCTTAGTAGATGCTAAGAAAGAATTTGCCCGCATGGAAACTGGAGGCTGCCTGTGCATGGAGAAAAAGCCTCTCGACATCGTCTGAGACCAATTTTGTCTTTATGACTTATTTCTCATAAAGTATTTAGGAATAAAAGTATTCATGCACTGTCAAAGTGTACAGTATTGTAATACTTGAAAAGGGGTACTTCTTAGCTTTATTGTGCTGTTTATTAGTATTTATTAGCGTTTCTATATGTTTGTAAGAATATAGTGATTTTAAAGGGATTTGTTAATCAGTAGACTAGTGCTGTGTAAATGATTTGTTAAATGGACACAGAGGTATTATTTCTACTATTTGATAGTTATATACTTAGTTAATTGGTATATTAAAATATTTGTTTAGAGTTAGTTATTTTTCTACGGTTATTGTTTTTCCCATTTGGACTCATATCTGTAGTTCTTCTTTCCTGTAGTGGTTATAATTAAGTGGCTTTATTTTGGAAGAGTCGATGTGTGGAAGATGCTGCCTAAGGCAGAGGGGAATGTGATGTAGACGGAAGTTGGGACTTCTTTTGTCTCTTTCACCCATGAAAGATATGGCAATGGAAATATTTATAGTACAGTTGGTATGATATCCTTTCCATACTATGGCTTTACCATGTACCTTTAATCTTTTTTGGGCCCGGCCACACGGGGGGGGGGGAGGTACGGGCAAAGTGCGGCTTTTTAAAGCCGCACCAAAAGAAACACACGGCGGCGGGATCACATTGATCCCCTGAGCCGTGGTGCATTCCCTCCCTGGCACGATCAGATGCCGGGGGAAGCCACGGTGGGGAAAGGGAGGCTGCCGAATTGCGCATATGTGAGCATGCGCAGTTCAGCCAGGACCCTGGGATGCGCTGGCAGAAGGACGCACCGGCGATCCCACGGCCGGGGTTGATGCGGCCGTGCTGGAAGGTCCACCTCGGTAGGTGGTGTATTTTTGCTGCGGCTTTTCGGGCGGAAGGGCCGGATCGGGGACGGGTGCGCAACACTTCCCAGATGTTGCAGTGGGATCACGCCCGTTTGCTGCGCCCCCGATCCTCTCCTGGCCCAAAACCTTTTGTGTGACCAGGGCCTTTGTTCACATGCGGATCTCTGTATTACAAGTCAGTACAAAAATCAGTATAGAATTTAAAAATAAAAAATAGGAGCCCCGCTGGATCAGACTAGTCGTGCATCTAAGTCCAGCATCCTGTTTCACATAGTGGCCGGCCAATTGTTCTGGAAGGCGGACAGGCATACAGGCCAAGTTCATTCCCTGATATTGGTTCCTAGCACTAACATTGAGTTTTGTTGCCTCCGAATGTGGTGCCCTTAGCCACCATGACTGACTGACCCTCTCATCTCGAATCTTTCTAACCCCCTTTCAAAGCTGTCTGTATTTGTGGCCATCACTATATCCATTAGCAATGAATTCCATAATTTAGTTACACATTGAGTATGTCACGACCTTCTCTGTGGTGCCCAGTGACTCTGAATCCAAATTCTCAGGAGGAGAGACCAAGAAGGACCAGGCTTCCACTGGGCAGGATGCAAACCCAGGCCCATAGCCCCCCAGGGGAAGCTCTCACTCTGCAGGAACAGCTGCAGCAGAAGGCCTGAGCCAAGGTGGCCCAGAGGAGGTGAAGTGCCCATCCCAGAGCCAGGCAGTGAGAACAATAATTCTCTACAGGATCTTGGCCAAAACACAGTTCAGTCACAGGAGCTCAACACCTGCTAGCTAGCCTGAGTACTTCCTATCCTATTTAGACTGAGGCTTGGGAAAGCTGTCTTGCTTGATCAACTGGTCTACTAGACAAAAGCCTGTGCTCCAGCTCGGCCGGCCAGCTCCTGTTGATGCTCTCCAGCCTCACTACCTTGACCTGAGGGCACTGCTCCCAAAGACATCTGACGGCTGCGGAGTGCAGGACAGAGTAAAGAACAACTTTTTTTGGTCCATCCTGAATCTTTTGCTGATTCACTTAATTGGCTGCTCTTGAGTTCTAGTATTATGGAAGGAGGAGAAAAACCTCTCTCTCCCCCTTCTCTACCCCATGTTTAGTTTTATAAATGTCTATCATGTCCCCCACCCCATCCCAGTCACCTTTTCCCCTAAACTGAAAGGTCCCAAACTCTTTAGGAAAGGCACTATCATAGGAAAGGTGCTCTAGCTGCTGCCTCATTCTGAGTATCCTCATGCACTTTCCCATTATCGTACGTCGCTGTGATGCTTTCCTGCATCGCCCATTAATTTTACTTTTGCTAGATTCTGCAGAGTCCCTTTTCAAGGATCTGTGTGACACCTTCAGGGTCAAGGGAGCATTAAAGATGTAGATGGAGGCCATAGATAACAGGATGCTTCAAGTCAAAATAACTGCAGTGCAGCTATTTACACTAGAGGAATTGCTGGTTGATAGTACTACTTCCTTTAGGGACATTATCCAGTCAGGGGCCAAGAGGCCTGTAAGGCTAGCCCTTCTGCTCTGACAGTCAGGATTGTATTCCCAAACTCTCCTCCTCCACCCGAACCCTTGCCTCCTTTCGACTTTCAGGCCAAACTGACCTCCTTTGGAAGTGTCCTCAGTAGGCTGCCTGTCCAGCCTTGGTTAAATGAGCTGGCCACAAAGAGTATTGGTCTTATTCAAGAATCTTCTGGGTAACCAAGAGTGGTGTTCAGAAAAGCCCTGTTTGCCATTGTGGGAGCTTAGGTGCTCCTCAGGGACAGGGGCAGATGAGGTGACTGCAGGCAGTTGGATTCCATTGCAGAGTTGTGAGGGCTCAGAAAATAAATGAAATATTGGAGGGAGGGGGACTTTCCCCCATGGCTTTTTGCAATTTTCCCAACAGAAGACTTGAGAAACTTGTAGGAATGCTGAAAAGAGACTTGAACAAAATATTTTCTCCTTTCAAACGAGTAAAATACTTCTTCAGGCAAGGCCTTTCACATTCAAAATGTATAGCATGAAAAAAGTCTAAGGACTTTTTAATTTTTTTCAGTGGGAAAAGACTGAGTAATTTGTAGACTTGGAAAAAAAGCCCTGAAATATTATCTCTTTTTCAGTGAGCAAAAACATTTTACAGAACATTTCACTCATTCCAAATGTACAGCATGACAATTCTCTATTTTTTCCACTGGAAAAAACTGGAAACATTCAGAAGCAGTGTGGCGGAGAAACTCTTTTAGAACAGCCCTATACAATACTTTCATTCTAGCAACAGTTAACATGCTATAGTGTGTTTAATGGTAATACATTTTAAAGAGTTCATTTACAAAGTTTAGCTTAATAATGGTGGCAGTTCTTCCTAATGTGACTCTATGAAAGACTTTCTATCCAAATAATACATTGTTTACTATAGAATTTGTTTCCCCCTTTCAACTTCTATTGTTTTCCACTTCTCAGATACATGTGCTTTTGTTGTTGTTGTTCAGTCGCACAGTCGAGTCTGACTCTTCGGACCCCATGGACCAGATCACGCCAGGCTATGTGCTAGGGTAGCATAAAGTGCAGAAGCTTGCATCCCTTTCTTTAGTACTGGGTATTCTTACAGTTTTTCTTATTTTTAAAAAAATATTTATTTGATTTATACCCTGCCCTCCCCACTGAAGCAGGCTCAGGGTGGCTTACAAAGGATAAAACACAAGAACAATTATAACATAAATAAAACCATCTAAAAACAGAGCAATATCATAAAGTGTTAGCTGGTTGTAAAATAACATATTACGGATGGTGGCCACAGTTATATCAATATGACCTCTGGCCTGCTTTGTTCATCAGCTTCTTGATCTTTACTAGTTGCTGGGTAAATTTTCTTATAGAAAATGAAATGCAAATAGAGCGGCAGACTCTAATCTGTAGAACTGGGTTTGATTCCCTACTGCTCCATATGAATCCAACTTGGTGACCTTGGGTCAGTCACAGTTCTCTAAGAGTTCTCTCAGCCCCACCTAACCCACAGGGTGTCGGTTGTGGAGAGAAGAAGGGAAGACGATTGCAAGCCGCTCTGAGACTCCTTTGGATAGTGAAAAGAGGGGTATAAAAACCAACTCTTCTTCTTGTCTTTAAGTTTCATACATATGCCAGATAATACAATTTTATGGGCTGGCTGAATCATAAGTCATGCATTAATGTTATTAAGTTACTAAAGGAAGTTTTGGTTTGATAAGAAAGTAAATATTGCATATATTTACACACACCCCAATTTCTGCTTCAGAATTTCCAGAAATTTTACATCTCTATTCCATTGTGGGGGTCTCATAGGGTTCCAGGGGCCCAGAAATCCAGTCCCTTCGATCTGTAGCCATGCTGGCAGGGGCTTATTGTCATAGTCTGGATTTCTTTATTTCTAAAGACCAATTTACACGTGTTTTTTAAGCCCTTCTACTTTCAGTCTTACTCTCTCCATCAGCTTGTATTGATAATGTCCATATAAACACAATTATGTGACCAATACTTCAAAAGCCTTACAAATTGCCCAATATGTCCACAAATGGTCTATTTGATTTATCAAGACACCACTCATTATTTGATCACCAATAATCCGTACCCTTATAAGCCTCTGTTTGCCAGGCACTTATTCAATCTGGACAAATAAAATCTTTAGCTTGGATTGAAAACAAGCATAGCTCAGCTTGTGTGAGAAGCCCAGAGGCATTCTTCCTGGGACAAAATTCCCTGTGCTATATGTTCTGTCTACCTGCAGACAGCATGTTCTGTTTTATAATATGCTCTAAGCCGCCCTGAGCCCATTTGTGGAGTAGGGTGGAACAAAATTTCCCTAAATAAATCCTCTCTCCTTATATATAATTGTGTTTTGGAGTGGCACTTTGAAGCTCTCATGTTGGCTGTGCAGTGCACTCCCTCAGCTATTGGCCTGTCAGCTGCTGCTCAAGAGTATTCGTGTGCCATTGGCCGGGTGCTGGGTTTGCTCCTCTTCCCCACCCACTCCCCCTTCAGCCACTGTGTCCTGTCAGAATTACTGGCAAACAGCTTTCTCTCTTGACGAAGACACTTCTCCTGCTTGCCCCCTGTGTGGCTGTGGTAGGTGTAATGAAATGGCAGTTATCCGGCCCCGCGCGAGACAGCCCAGCATGTCTCGTGGGGGCCGCGTTTGCCTCCTTGTGAGGAGGGGTAGTCAGGCAGGCTGCGGTGGAGCTTCTGCTCCAATAGGGGGTACGGAGCCTGGCAGCCTTAATAGGCTTGCTCCGCTCTCCTCGCAGCCAGTTGCTATTAAAGAACTAAAGAAAATTAAAAATACCTAAAGGTTATTCAAAGAGCTCCAGGACACTGAGTGGATGAACCAGTTTTTATAATGGTGGTGTTTTCACAGTTGGACAATCCAGTGGAGGAGTAAAGGGACCAGAGAGGTTTTATTCTGATGTAGACCTGGGCCAATGACAAGTTTAGGTCTCATTTCTTATCTTGCAGTGTGTAGGGCTGCCAAAAAAGATCCACAGTAAAGGGCCCTGTCTTTTAATAGAGAACTGTGCATTGACTGCACTGGATAAATAACATCCCATTAATGGGACAGGGCTTCCTTTTTCTACAGGCAGCCGGAAACTCTAACCGGGGGTATCAATAATTACTTCACTTGGTCAGGGTGGACGTAAGTTCCACGCGGCTTTGCTGCTGGCATTCTTCGGGGCGCTTAGAGTAAGCGAGCTTGTAGCGATGTCCAAGACTGACCAGTCAGGCAGGGCTTTGCACATTCGGACACAACAACATTTTTTTCCCAAATAAAACAAAATAGGTTGTAGCTAACTTAATCTTGTTCTTAGGACACCCACCCCCTTAAATTTGTTCATGTATGTTTAACTGGTGGCTTTATAAGCATGTGTATTACAATATTGAGCTGTACCACAGTATTTCAGAAAATATTATAAAGCATACAGTTAGGGTTGCCAAATGGGCCGGCTTCTGAGGCCCAATTTCTGCCGCGGCGTAATTGGGCCCTGGGGGGAACCCCGCCTCTGAAGCTGCGTCACCAGAGGTGACGCAGCCATGTTGCTGACGTTGGGGGCGTGGCTGAGCTCGTCGGGGGGGGAACCATATGGTTTTCCCCCCGATGAGCTCGGCCATGCCCCCAACGTCAGCAACGTCGTGCGTCACTTCCGGTGATGTTGTGGCGGCGCGCGCGCACATACACAAGGAGCTCCCGGACGCCGGCTCGGCTCCCCCGCTCCGAGGGGTAAGTCGAGTTGACAACCCTACATACAGTGCAAACCTAGGTGAAATTACACTCTTCTGGGCTCATTGATTTTAATAGACTTGGTATAATGCTGCTTAGGAGTGCATTCTTAGGGTCAAACTGGGTGACATGTTGCAAGTTCTGTGATCTAGGAATTCCAGCCTCCAGGTGTGACCTGGGAATCCCCTGGAATTACTTCTTATTTCCAGAGGAAAATGGATGCTTTGGAGGGTAGAATCTATGGCATTGTACCCCATTGAGGTCCCTGTACCCAGGTTCCAACCCCAAATCTCCAGGAGTTTCCCAGCTTGGAGCTGGTAACCCTGACTTCCCATCCCCTGCCAATGGCTGGGGGGATGACATCACAACACTTTAAAAACAAACCAGCTATGTTGGATCCTGGTTTGGGAAGGGATCATGAAGTAAGGAGAGGAAAGAGTTTCTCTCTGCCTTTTCCCAGTCTGAAATGGCCCTCACATGGCAGCTATTATCTTTTTTTTAATTTTTTTAAATATCCTGGTTGGTCTAGTGGTTAAGAGCGGTGGACTCTAATCTGGAGAACTGGGTTTGATTCTCCACTCATCCACATGAAGCCTGCTGGGTGACCTTGGGCCAGTCACAGTTCACTCAGAACTCTCTCAGTTTGGTGTAGTGGTTAAGTGCGCAGACTCTAATCTGGGAGAACCGGGTTTGATTCCCCACTCCTCCACTTGCACCTGGCTGGATGACCTTGGGCAAGCCGTGGTTCTGATAAGAGCTGTTAGAGCAGTTTCTGTCAAGAGCTCTCTCAGCCCCACCTACCTCACAGGGTGTCTGTTGTGGGGATGGGAAGGGAAAGGAGTTTGTAAGCTGCTCTGAGACACCTTTGGATAGTGAAGGGCGGGGTATAAATCCAATCTCTTCTCTTCTTCTCTCTCTTCTCTCAGCCCCACCTACCTGACAGGGTGTCTGTTGTGGGGAGAGGAAGAGAAGGCAACTATAAACTGCTTTGAGACTCCTAATGGTAGAGAAAAGTGGGGTATAAAAACCAGCTCTTCATCTTTTTCTCATGAGTGGGACAACAATACAGGCAGTACCCAAAATGTCTATGCATTAGGGGTGTGCGTTCTGCTAAATATGAGCTGAAACAATACCCAGAAAATACCTTATCAGTATTTTTCAGTTATTGGTTCAGCCGGATACAAATTTCAGGTATTGTTCATCAATCCAAAATGGCTAAGCCCCGAAAATCCTAAATATATTTGGGATTTTCAGGACCTTTTGGGGCCCGTAGAATTGGACACCCTGGTCCAATCTTTTTTAAACTTGGGGGAGGGTTGTGGAAAGATACCAGCAGCTATGCTGCAAATTTGGTCCCTCTTTCTCAAAAAACAGCCCCCCAGAGCCCAGATACCCCTGGATTGATTCTATTGACTATAATGGTCCCCATAGAGTATAACAGAGGTAAAAAATATATATTTCCCGAATCCAAATACCATACCAGTTACCTGAATGCAAAATACCCGGACCCGAAGAATACCTTCTTTTTTCTTTTTTTTGCACACACCTACTATGCATTTGCCCTAGTGGGACAAAAAGTAACCTTGCGGGCCATTTCAGACAGGGAAAAATAATGTGGAAGAAAGGGCTCCCCCCATGCCACACAGCCCTGATCTAGATTGGACCAGCTGTGCAGTTGCATTTACAAAGTGAAATATACTTGGGGGCTCTTAAACATGGAATTCCCAATGTCTGATGCAGTTTCACCTTTGACTTCCATGCCTCTTTTCTCATATCAGCAAAATTGTGTCCAGTTGGCATTCATTACCTTTGCCAGTGTCATGCTTTTATTACCCATAGTTTATCAAACATGAGTCAGATGCTACCAGGTTCCTATGGTGGATTGAGCATTTCCATACACCTAGGCGGGTTGGAAGTTCCCACTCTACAGAAAGTTTCTAGTTGCTCTATAATATCAATAAAGTTATTTTTTAAATCTGAATTTAACTTCTTGTCCTATATTGCAATATTTATCTCCTAATTTTGCATTGCAATATTATTTTTTTTTAAATATACTCTGGTATTCCAACTAAACTCCTAACCAGGCCACATGAAAAAGGTATTTTATTTTATCCTTTCACATCTTAATTATGTTCCAATTATCAGTTTTAACATTGTTTTCTGAGAGCTACACTTGGGGGTGTTTTACTTAGGATCTGTTCTAGCACTCCTAGAAGCAATGGAAATATTTCACTGAGCTTTATCTTAACAATTAACCTAGCTGTGTGCCTGTTTATATAATTTAACATGATTAAATCATAAACTTCCTGCCCTTAAGGTGTAGCGCAGGGTAATAGCTGTTTTGGTTAAGAAAACTGCAGTATCGAACTGCAAAAAATAAATAAAAAACTGGATTCTGTTGAAGATGCTTTGGGCTTACAGCAAAAGAAGATAACAGAGGTAGCTGAGAAGATGGACGATACTGTAAAAAAATGCCTTCAATCAGCAGAAGATGTACAGACAGTTAAGAAGAAGGTCCAAAAAGTGGAAAAGCATCAAGAAAGGCAAGACAACAAGCTGCTTATGCTTCAAATGGAAAAATCCAACCTCATTCTCCGCTTCCAGGGGCTGAGAGAGGAAGATGGAGAGATCCTTAGAGACATTTTAGCAACTGCCCTTGCACCACTGGTTGGCACTGAAGCGGACAAAATAAAAGATGAGATGGACTTGGCCTACCGGGCCTACTCCAATTATACAAGGAAAAATAAGTTGCCAGCTGAAGTGGTGGTGAAATTCTCAAAACTACATCTCAGGGATCAAATTTTAAAGTCTACATCAGCAACACCCCTGAAAATCGGGAATCAACAAATCAGAATCCTGAAAGATGTTCCATTTGAAATCAGAATGAAAAGAAAGGAATACAAAGGACTGACCACCTTCTTACAAAAACACCAAATAAATTACAAATGGTTGATACCAGAAGGATTGGTTTTCAAGTTTAATGATAAAAGAGAGAAGATTGACTCCATCTTCAAGGCTCAAGATTTTTTGAAAAAGCATGTCAGCAAAGAAGGAGGTGCAGAACTGGCCAAGTGGATGTCGACGTTAAGCGTAGAAGACAGCAGCTCGGAAGGGGAGGTGAAGGACGAGGAAGAAGGAGGAGCGTCGGGTTCAAAGTATAGCCTGAGAGAGAAAAGTGGGAAGAACTATAAAACTTAAAAACTGCTATCTTTCTCCTTTTAGTGGATTTTACTCTGGAAGAACAAATTGATATCAGATACCAGAAGGACAATACTAACATACTAATTGCCTTGGCTAACACTACTGGAAGAAAATAAGAAGCTTTGGTGAAGAAGAAAACTGTGGATTATCTGATTTGATTATAAAAAGGTTTAACAGATTAACATATTACTAATACCACTCATTCTTTTCTTTGTCCCTCTTTATACCCTTCCTTATTTCTAATTTTTAGCGAAATATCTCCCCTTTTTAGGGGAGCGAATAAAGCTTATTCAAAAAAAGAAAAAGAAAACTGCAGTATCTACCCATTTAGATGTTGGTGTGCTGGTAAAACTTAAAGGAGGGGAGGGGGAAGGAAGAAATGACAATGGTACTTGGCAAAATACAGTGGGAGCAAGCTGAGCACCAGCAGCAATGTCACCACCTCAGGTACTTCTCTCAGCCGAACAGGAATGTATTTGGGTCTACGACGCAGTAATGGGCACGAACATAAGTGCTGTTGCCAGAGCTTCAGGAACTCGCCTCACTTGCTTGAGCAAAGAACTGGTCCTGCATGCCAAGCAAGATGGCTTGGCATGCTGCTATTGGCAAGCATTGCATACCCCGATACAGCATGTTGCTTATTGGGTTCAGTTCCTTGCTTTGTGCCACTAAGTTTATTTCTTGTCCTCTCTTCCTCTTCTAGTCTTAATTGCAGGGATTGCTCTATGAAATAATGGTCTGGCTTGGAAAAGAGCTGACTCGACCCAGGATATTAGGCTAGATCATTATATCTGACTCTACACTAGGCCCTAGTGTGTGGATCAAAAAATCCAAATGATGGGGGCAGGAAAAGACAGGGGGATTTTATTTTTGCAAACCTGAGGGAAGCTCCATATTTACAGAAAAACCTGAAATCCTAAAAAACAAAGACCTCACTGTGTGCTTGGTGGGGATTTGGGGGTTGCTAGGTAACCACAATAATGTTGATGAACCTTACAAACCTTGATTTTTGTATGTCAAAGGTATGGGGTGAAGAGACCAAACAAGGTAAAAGATGAAAGGGAAGGAAAAGATGAAGAAAGGGGGAGAGAAGAAGGATGTGCTGAAGATAGGAGAGCAGAAAAAGGTAGATAGGTGGAAAAGAAGAAAAAGGGAAAGACTTTCGGGGGAAGGAAGGAGGGCGGGCTGGTGATCCAAGGGGGATACAGGTAGGTTGGTGAGAAGGGTGCGAGGGAGGGAGAGAAGGAAATGGGAGATGCTATGGGGCTGCCAGACAGTGAGAAAGAGAAAATACTATGGGGAGTGGGTATGGGAACAGGAGATGCATCCCAGGAGTAGTCCTTGCTGGTCTCCTGCATATAATTTCTAAGTGCTTTTCAGTTAGATAACAGTTCAAACAGCCTAATTTCCACAACCATTTGTGATGTAGTAGGTTCTACTCTTCCTGAATGTGAGCCTTCCTAATGTAATCAGATTACAATGTGCTTCTCTGAATGGCCTAGCTAATGTGTTCAGAGGTCACCATATAATTCTCTGCTATCATGCGTAAGGCTGCTGTCTGGTTTGCTGCTCAGTGGGAATTGCATGGAGGCACTTATAGTGTGAACCTGTGCAGACTGGATTTTACTATGTATAGTCCTGTGCATTGTTGCAGGCTTTTGGAATGTTAGGGTGTACCATCTTTTAGTAAAAACATATATATCCTATGTGAGGCTGTATATACAGCTTGAGCTATTTTTTTAGTGTAGTGGCTGCTTTTTATCAGGTGAGTCTACAAAAAACGTATGAACTAGGCCTCTGTCACACTTTCATAGGAAAATATTGACTTCATTGGTTTCCTTCCAAAGTTTTCTGTGGCCTCTTAAGCTAATTGTCATGTTCAGTTTTAGGAGGCCCCTAAACCTTCTTTCTTAAGGCAACGGGAAATCCACCTGACATGGTTCCAAAATAACGACAGGCTCAGGTTAAGAGAATGACCTGTTTCATAAGCTGTGCAATCCAATGGACAAGCATTGCTTTGTCATTTTAGAGCTAAGAAGCCCACCGGCCTTTGTAGCACTCTAACACTAGGGAGCACACTTTCATCAAGAATTAGAATCTCTGCCTGAAAATATCCTCAGAAAACTGGAGACAAATCCAGGCCAATTCTTTTGCAGAGCTGCACTTTCAGCTGCGTTCCAACCAATGCCCTGCTGTATAGAATGACCAAGCGTACAAATACGACAGTGCTAATGGTAAACAACAACGGGCCTCCCGGGAGACCAAGGTGGGATGCGTTGCTTTTATATCTTGTCCCGGAACAAGAGCTGGTCTTGTGTGGAGTGTATTTTGATGATTGTCTGAACTCTTCACCCTGCCTTTTGCAGATGACTTGGGGCATAATAGAGGAATCATTTTTTTTAAATTTGTTTTGATGTATGAGGGAGAAAACAATAGGACTGATAGAGAGGGACAGAAGAATCCACACTTTGTCTTTGTTAACCCTTTACTGTCACTGGTGTCGCTCCAGGCACAATGGTTCATTCATTCATTGTTGACAACAGGAGAGGACATTCTGCTTATGAACTATCCAGAGCCTGTGTCTGGGTACAAAATGGTGGACTAGATGGATCTTTGCTACAGTCTAGGCAGATTCTTCATATGTTATTATATGAATACTTGGCTCCCCTCCCTGCTTTTATCTGTATGCTCATTAGTCATGGTCCAGTCCACCATGGCTACTAGTCATGGTGACAAAAATAAACCTCTACAATCAGGCAGTAAACCTATGAGCAGTGATAAGGAGAATTTTTTTTTTAATGGCCACATCAGCAGCTCTGTCTGGGGAAAACCTGGAAGTTACATTGGGTAGTAGGGTTGTCAAACCCCCCCCGGTTTGCCAGGGGTCCCCCATTTTGGGGGGTTCTTCCCACCGCCAGGGAAGCCCCACCCCTAACACCCACAGCCACCGCTTTCCCTTCTCTCTTGCGAGAGAGGAGTGGCTGCCTTTAAGTGCACGAAGCCCAGTTTCCTCCCAAGCCCGATCTCCGCTTGAGATCAGGCTTGCAGGGAAATGCCAACTCTGTGCACTTAAAAGGGGAACGCGGCTCTTTGCTCTTAAAGGGGAAACGCCGGCTCCATGCACTTAAAAGGGAAACGCCGGCTCCTTTAAGTGCAGGGAACTGGCGTTTCTGGAGATTGGGCGCGTGGGCGGGTGGGGGGGCGGGCGGTGGACGTCCCCAATGTAATGTCATCACGTTGGGGATGCCCTGCCCCCTCCAGGAACGCCCCCAAAGTCCCCCGCTGGGGGCGGAAGTTGGACTTGGCAACCCTATTGGGTAGCTCAAGGAATCGCCAGAATCTCTGTGGTAAAACCATAGCATTTCTGGAGATTCTTAGAGCTATCCGACATAATCTCCGGGTTTTCCCAGAAGTGATATCATGGTGCAGCCAAGGATGCGCCCCCATGTCCCCACCCCCTGAAGCTTCCATCGGTTGCCAAGCATCGTGTGGAGACCCTAAGTAAGCCAGTGCTAGGAGACAACATCAGGGAGAGCCTTGGTGTCTACCCTCTGTTTGTTTGTCCTCCAGGGCAACTGGTTGTCTAGCCCCTGTAAGAAACAGAATGTTGGACTACATGGACAACAAATCTGACCCAGCATGGCTCTTCTTATGCTCTCAACATGTCTCTGCCTGCAGAAGTGAGGTGGTTTCCAACAGAATACACATTTTCTCCCCCCCCCCCAATGCTGGCACCTTGTCTTTGGAATGCCCTCCCGGCTGAGGCTCAGCTAATGGCCCCCTTAAAGTCCTTTAAGGTACCAGATCAAAAGGTTTTTTTTTTCCTCAGGCATTTCACTGAGTAGTTCCTTTTTTGAAAATTCTGCTTCGTATTTTGCTTCTAGCTGAAGGTACTGATTTATGAATATTATTTTAGACTGCTGAATGTTCTGTGCTGTTTTTATGCCCCTGGCTCGTTTCATTCACCACTCTTCTGTTGCCGGTTTTTATGATTCTAGTCTGTGTTGTTTTTACTTTGCGAGAATCCTTGAGCAGGTGTTTGAACAGGCAGCTTACACATTTTGCTAAATGAATCAATCAAATGCTATACTTAACACTAGGAACTGGGGAAATAGGATCGGGGGAGATCAGGATTAGGCGGTAAACTGCTGCCACCCTGTAATTCTTACAATTTTGTAATAGAAGTGTTTCCTCCTCCATCTGTTAACTAGAGCTAGATACTTCTGTCCTTTCCCTTAAGATGTAAGTAGTTGATAAATGGTAAAAGAAGCAGCTAAAATTGCCCCTCCCTTTTCCCCACCGCTACCCTGTCAAGTGGAGGCAGGGGTCATTTACTAGAAAAAGAGGTGCAGGAGCTCATTAGCATAACTCATTAGCATAACTTATTTGCATATGCCACACCCCCTGACATCACCGGAAGTGTGTCAGAAGGCAACACCCACCACTCAGGTTCCACTGGACTGTTTTGGATTGCTAACTGTTGGGGGGGGGGACATGCAGATTTGTCCTCGCAGAGGAGGGAGAGCTTGTACCTGAATAAAACTTGGTCTTAAAGGTGCCACTGGACTGTTTTGGGCCGGGGGGCTGGGGGGGGGAGCTCGGCAACTTACCTGGCTGCTTCTTGCTCTGACTGAGGGCTGCTGGAAGCAGGGGGGGGGGCTTGTTGCATGTGCCCGCCCCCTGGGCTCTTTACTGCCTGAGCTTCGCTCCTGTGCGCTCCTGCAGAAAATGCCCCCTGAGTGGAGGCAAGGAATGGGGAGTCCAGGGCAGGTACTGTAGTGCCACCTCACCAAACACACACACAATAAAATGTAATTGTTAATACTAAATATATAACTTGTGACGTGCTTCTCCTGGGGGCTTGGGGGAAACCCACCAGTAGCTATGGCGTCTGGCTTTCCTGCGGGTAGGCGATGCTGGGAGTCAGAGGTGGTTCGTCAAAGGGAGCTGCAGAAAGACCTCAGATAGGCAGGGGACAGGGTTAACGGCACCTCTCAAGTCCCTCTGCCTCGTGCGCTGGATACTGCTTCCTCTCTCTAGCCATCACTTTCACAGTTTCGCTCCCTCACACGCTGTTCCTCCCCGGTCTCTCCCAAGAGCTCCTCTTTTATTTCCCTGCTCCACTCCCAGTGCCGTCCCTCTTCCCTGCTTCCCTTCCTCCCGCCCCCATTTATATACATGGACGCTTCGCTGGCGTTTGGGGTGTGGTCGCAGATGAGCTAGCGGCAGTCCTGTCAGCCTGGGGGCCGCGCCGCCAGCGCCGTCGCCCGGGCATTCTGCCGTGTTCGGCCTCAGCTCTCTCTTGGTGGGGCCAGAGCCCTGGCTCCTGGGGGTGGTGCAAGATGGTGCTCGCTGTGAGGGTCATGCCCTGCCAGCATTGTACCCTCTGCCTGAGCTGCTGGGCATCAAGCCGTTGCGCCTCGTCTCCTCCGGGGGCTGCGGTACCATTGCTTCCTCTGCTGTCTTCGGGGTGAGTCGGGGCGTGTGGGCGTCTCTGGGGGTGGGGGGTCTCGTCCTGGGACTGGGGAACCGGGACATAACTATAATCTTTTTAATTATCAGGCTACCTCTCAGCATGAAGGGTTGCCTCTCCCCACCACTGTTGAACCTATGTGTCTTTTGCCTCCCTCATTATCTTTTTGCTGTCTTCCTGGCACGAGGCTCACAGCTCAGGTGAGACCAAGAGGGCCAAGCCTAATCTGCTACATGCCAGAAGAAAGCAAGAAGGCAGCGAGAGAAGTAAAAGGTGGCCTAGCTTCCCACTGCAGGGGCCTGCTCGGAGTCAGTGTTGTGAAGCCTGCCCTTGCAAGGATCATGGGTACTGTGTAATTCCCTCTCTGCCATCTTGCTCTCTTCCCAGGATGAGAAATGCACAGCAGCTCAGGCAAGAGAGTTTAGATTCCCAAATTCCCAGTGGAGAGCAAGCTGACTGCAGAGAAAGGGGACTAAAAGCACCATCATCTCACTGTAGCCAGCTTGCTCTCTTCCTGGGTAGCTGGTGTGGTGGTGGCATTTTTACTCTCTCTTCCCTGTGGCCAGCTTCCTTTTACTCTCACAAACCTGGGATAAGAGTGCAGAGGCTGCAGAGAGGGGCAGAGGTTTGTTGGTGTGGACACATAGGCGTAATCTTCGTGGGGGCAGCGGGGCTTCAGCCCCTGCCGAAATTTTCAGGAAGCTGCTCAGCCTCCCCCGGGAGCCACCCTTGCTCCTAGCACAACAATGCCTCTGGCCCAGCCCCAGCCCCCCCCCGTGAAATTGGAAAGTCTACACCCTTGTGTGGACAGGCCTTTACTTCCATTCCTAGCACAGTGCCTGCAGCTCAAGGAAGCTCACAAATTACACATCCTTCAGTTTTTCCAGCAGCAGCCGTTTCAAGGTGGGAGCCACCTGCTAACCTCAAGCCTACATATGGCTCCTGAGTGACTAAGTCACTCTAGCATATTCTATTTCTGCTCTTTTCTGAGATTTGCTAGCCATTCTAGGAACTGCAACCATACTCATTGGGTAAGGAATGCACTTATTCCTGATTTTTTTCCGCTTGAGTTTCCAGGAATGAAAAAAGATAGTAGAGTCGAGTTGCCAGGTCCTAAGCTCTCACTGGTGGCGGATGAAAGGGAGCTTTTGTGTGCATGCATACTTCTTCAGATACATCGAAACAAGACTTCCTCAGCCATTATATATAGGTAGAGAGAGGGTGGGGTGATTAGCTGCCAGGAATATGCAATTAGGTTAAAATTAATAAAATTACATGATTTTACAGATGTATTTACTAAAAGGTACCATACAAAAACCAACTTAAATATAAACAACTTAATTTATTTGTAACTTTCCATTTGTCTTGAAATTCTTCTGTGGCAAATCTCTTTGCCATCTTTTCCTCCTTTCCTTTTCTTTTTCTCCTTTCCTTTCTATCTTTTCCTTCTCTTTCCCTCCTTTCCTTTCCCCTCCTCCTTTTCTTTCTCTCTTTTCCTTCTCTTCCTTCCTTCCTCTCTTTTCCTCCTTTCTTTCATTCCCTCCTTTCCTTCTCTCCTTTTCCTTTCCCTCCTTCTTCCCTTCTCTATTTCTCTTTCCCACCTTCTTCTCTTCTCTTTTTTCCTCCTTTCCCTCCTTTCCTCCTTCTTCCCTTCTCTCTCTTTCTTCCCCTCCTTCTTTCCTTCTCTTTCTTTCCCTCTTTCCTTCTCTCTTTCCTTCTCTCTTTCCTTCTCTCTTTCCATCCTTCTTTCCATCCTTCTTTCCTTCCTTCCTTCTTTCCTTCCTTCTTTCCTTCCTTCTTTCCTTCTCCTTTCCCCCTTTCCTTCCTTCTTTCCTTCTCTCTCTCTTTCCTTCCCTCTTTCCTCCTTCTGTAGCCCAACTCTAGTGAGAAGGGGTTTAAACTTCTCTCTCTTTGCTCCCCCCCCCCGCAGGCCAGCTGGGGAGGGGAAGGAGAGGCTTTTGAAGATGCCCCCCCTTTTGCTTCCCCTTCTGACATAACGTCCGGTGATGTCAGGGGGCATGACACATGCTAATCACCAAGTAGCTCATTAGCATACCATATGCTAATGAGCTCCTGCAGCTCTTTTTCTACAAAAAGACCCCTGGCATATTAGTGGCTCATAATGCCATAGAGTTCCCTCTCCAAAGCAGCCATTTTCTCCAGAGTAACTGATCTCTGTAGTCTGGAGATCAGTTGTATAGACCCCAGCGGTGGGATAGCAGTCTTATTAGAGAGGTGGCATATACATTTTCTTCCCACACACTTAGGCAAGACATGCAAGTAGAGTTGCCAGATCCCCCCTGGCCACCAGCAGGGGATGGGGAAGGTAGGGTTGTCAGATCCAGGTTGAGAAATTCCTGGAGATTTGAGGATGGAGCCTGAGAAAGACAGGGACCTCAGTGGGGTAAAATGCCATAGATACAACCCTCCAAAGCAGCCATTTTCTCCAGGGGAACTGATCTCTGTAGTCTGGGGATGAGCTATAATTCCAGAGGATCCCCCAGGTCCCACTGGAGCCTGGCACCACTACATACAAGTATTCCTGAAGTGGAGAGAACTGACCTTTGCATAAACCTGGCTCTGCGTGAAGAAAATTTAGATTCTGATTGCAGGAAGTAAATCTAACTAATATCAATGGGGCTTACATCCCAGGCCCATGTGTTCAATAGATTGAGGTCTCCAAATGCAAAGCTGTCTGAAATAAAATCATTTTTTAACAGGTGGCTTTCCATTTTTCAGGCATACCATGATATATAGTTTTGAATAGTGGGTAGTTTTGTATATGTTGGAGTATGGGGAGTATTCACACACAATGTTAGGAAGTGAGGGAGATTTAAATCCCATTCTCCAGTGCAATATATTGCTAGACTGAATATTTCAGGAATGTTTATGTACGTGGGGAAAAGCGTGAGGAAACTTGCCACCATGATGGAAAGACAAGAAAATTGGTCTGTAAGGCAGTGTTTAATACAGAACATTTAAACATTAAAAATAACCAGCTTCAACTGCTGCATTTCTTTACTCTGAGTCTTAAATAGAGCAAAGCTTACTTTTATCCAACAGTTTACTACTACATTTTAAAGGATTAGATTCTTGAAAGAAAATTCTGATTCCTGTTAGAAATGCTGTCACTCCAGATTAGAAATGAACACACACTTCCTGTCCCATTGCAGATAACACCGATTCCACATTTTGATTCCAATTTATACAGCTTAATACGTTAGAATTTGTTCCTGCCATTTTGGTAGCTTTGCAAATGTCTGAACTTTACTTGCCAGCTGTGAGGCCTGTTAATAGCCTTTGAAACCATTTATTTTTCCATTGCAGTCATCATTGGAACACTATTTATCTTATATGGGTAGAACATAAAATGAATAAACTACATACAAAGAGTACAAATGCTAATTATTATAAGTTTTCTTTTCTGGAGCTTATTTAGCCTTGTCTGGGCGGGAGAAAATCCTTTTAAATGAAATGGATAGAAAAGGAAAAGCAAGGCAACGTGGTATGGCCCGCCAAGAAATGAACACCTCAGCACTTATTTTTTTATGAGCTAGTTAACCCGGTGGATTTATATAGCTGCCAACCCCTGACCTCCATTGCAGTTGGCCAGAATTAACATTTACTTCAAAAACATGAGGTACTGATCTCTTTAAAAAAAAAAAGTGTGTGGGGGGTGTTAAATGAAGGTTCCAAGCTTGTTTTAAATACTGGGTAGATTCCCCAGTCTGGCAGGGGAATAAAGTAATTTGGCAGGGGAATAAGCATTAAAAGGTGAAGGTAAAGGTTCCCTTGCTCGAAAGCCAGTCGAGTCCGACTCTAGGGTTGCGGTGCTCATCTCCGTTTCAAAGCCGAAGAGCCAACGCTGTCCGAAGACGTTTCTGTGGTCATGTGGCCAGCATGACTAAACATCAAGGCGCACGGAACGCTGTTACCTTCCCACCGAAGCGGTACCTATTTATCTACTTGCAATTTCTTGCTTTCAAACTGCTAGGTTGGCAGGAGCTGGAACTAGAGAAGGGAGCTCACTCCGTCATGCGGCAACTCGGGTCTCGAACTGCTGAACTACCGACCTTCTACAGCCTGCAGTTCAGCGGCTTAACCACTTGAGCCACCGCAGCTCCTGGAATAAGCATACAGCCTCCCAAATTTATTTAGTATCTTCCACGTTGTTGAAGTGCTAATGACTCTTTAAGTAACTTTTCAAATATTGTAGTGAAGACTGCTGGGATTCTTTGCCTGAAACAAACAAAAAATTATCACATGTTTTTTTAGAAGCCAAGTGAGCATGATTATGATACAGCAAATGGATAAATCAAGCATGTGTGTACATTTGCTTATTTGGAAAACAGGAGTCCAGTGTTTGCAGTGCTTCAGAATGGATGGAAGATGAAATGGACACAATGAACAATGGTCTTGTATAGGGAAAGGAACAAACCATTGTAAATATTACAACTGAGCTGCTCGTAACAGCAGTTACAGGATGTACTAACTGCTCGTAACTGGTGTGCATGCTGCCCACAATCCTCCAAATACACACAGTTATTATGATGTGTGAATGGAAACACACATACTTAACATTCACATCAGTATCCACACACTGACCATTAGATTTTACAGGGCTCACATTTACATGTACCAAGGCTGTAGACACATGGTAAAGCCATGTGTTGCCCCTGTTGACACAACATGGTGACCAGGCATATCAGTGGGATTCTGCATAGGGCATGCACCCAAGGTTGATAGGCTGATTAATCACACTGTTTTAAAGGATGTGATTACAAAAGGCAAAGAATAGGATAGAATTCCTGAATCTTTAATGTTTGTATAGACGAGGGAATTTCAGCATGGGAAGCAGTGCTGCTTAAATTTCTCCTTCTGTGCAACAAATAGATATAGACATCTTATCCTCTTTTCCATCTGGTCTCTCTAGATTACACACAAATTAATTTTCGGACAGATAGCCCATGACTAACTCTTCGGTGGCTTGTCAGTGTTAAAGCCCCTGTCAATTAAGCTTCCCTCAGAGAAGTCTTACTTAAACGTTTGCTGGTATAATCAATTACCTTGGTGTAACAACCCCTTGTCTCACTTCATTGTGGGATAAGTAAAAATGTAAACAATAGGAGGGTTGTTTGCTCCAGTGGCTGGAATTCTCATTATCATGGAGAAACACAGGGATTTGTGAATGAATCCAGTATTGTCAATGGGGGGCATGGCTGAAGAACCGGAGCTTCTTACTGTGTTAAACATATGCCAGTCCAGAAGTCCATATTTTCATTGCTCTCTTGCATAAAGATGCTACAGAATATTGTGACAATTTAAGTTCATTCTGAAAGTTCAAGCAGCTTTTATGGTTTTAACATGCTCAGGACGAAACGGTCATTGCTACTTTTCCATACCTTACTAATATAATAACATTCAATAGGAATGTTGCTGTTATAATGGATGCCTTTTTTTGGGGGGGGGGGTTAGTTGCATCTAAGTGGTATAAAAATAACGTACAACATATAATTAGCATTAAAACAGTGAATAATGTAAAAATGGCATTAAAATGCCATAAAAGAAATGAATGGAAATAGGTCATTTGCCAAAGAAAATTGGTGGGATGAAAATAGTCCTCCCAACTATGTATGTAAATTATGATAAATGATAAAGATTATGATAGAGGTGATAATATATTCCTATCTGTACATTCCAATATGGCTCACATTAATTTTAAAGAAAGGGCACAGCCCATTCAGGTTTTGTAGTTCTGTAATTGTGGTAACCTGAATTAATGAAACAGGACTTTGTTTTTTACGAAGTATAAAAATTCTAATGTATGTTGAAATATAAATAGAAGACGAGGAAAAGGTTTTTATACCCAGCTTTTCTCTACCCTAAGGAGTAGGAGTGGGGATTCAAACTCGGTTCTCTAGATTAGAGTCCACTGGTCTTAACTGCTATACCAGGCTGGCTCTCTAGTGGCCATCAAATAAGTTTTTGACAATGCAGTCCTAAACAATTGCACTCTTCTAAGGATACTGAAGTCAACGGGTTTAAAAGGATGTAGCTCTGTTTATGATTTATACTGCAAGATTGCTGGTAGAGAAATAAAATCTCCTATTGTGATGAGGGGTGAATGGATGTTCCCCATTCCAGTGTGCTGCTGTTTTGTGGGTTATCTCGGCCTCATATTCTATTCCATCTGCCTTACAATTTAGCTTGAAGAATTTCTAAAATTATTCAGAATTGGTGCATTCACAGTTTCCTGCAATTTTGTGTTTTTTCCTTATAGTGTGTGCAAGTGTGTGCGCGTGTCCATTGATTAAAATAATATACAAAAAATCAGTTTGGGTTGCTACCAAAGTAGGGTGTTGTTTTTTTAAAATTGCATGCAGATAGAAAATGGTAGCAAACTGGAATGATTTGGTCAAGGTCCAGAGTTAAAAAGGGCAAGATGGCTGGATAGGTAGCACTTAGGGGTTCCGCTTTGTAAATGAGTTGAAACTAATTCAAGGCTCAAAAATCTGGAGGAGAATTTGGAACAGGAGCCTTTCCTAAACATCCTCAGTTTTGATTGTTCATTTTAGATATGCTACAAGTATTTATTTATTTATATTTTGCTGAGTTGGGTTTTCCAGTTAAGTGAAGCTTCCTGCAAAATTTACAACCTCATGCAGTGCACCGTATGACTGGAAATGATACATAACAAACAATGTCTTGTGATTTTTTGGTTTTTGTTTAATGACAACAGGGACCACTTTCTTGTCGGAAAGGCGAACATTAAAATATATTGTTTTTTAGGCAGCTGGCTGATGAAGACGGGGAAGTCACAGAAAAGTGCTGGCTTGAGATAATGGGCAGGATGCCATTAGAATGCAGGTTTATTTCTGCCGTCATTGTTTTGTTTTGAACAGCCCCTCTTGAAGGCATTAGAAATGACTCCAGATTGTCTCTTTAGATAACAACTTCAAATTTAGAAATTGGTTTCAGGAATGAAGCTAGTTATTCTGGCTAGATGAGGCTGAACTTTTGACCTGGCATAGGGAGACGGAGATGCCATCTTTCACTTTGATTAAATCTTTTATTCACCCCCCCCTCCATCTTCACAGTGTCAAAGCGGGGTGGGGGGAAGGCCCTGGTCAGCCCACCACATTAGGTTCAGGCAGAGGTGATGGCCTTGGTCTTTGAAATGGTGAGATACGTAAAATGTAACCTGGTTTAGCATATTTATCCAGAAGGGATTTTCTGGTTTCTTCTCTCGGCTGGGTGTGATGCCTTTGATGGTAACGAATGGTGACGAGAAGGTACAAAGTGAATGGCGTAACTGGGTGGCAGTGACAGATGTGAAAAGAGCACAGAGCTTAGCTAACTTTCCTTTCGGAAATGAGGCCAGAGCAAATAATTTCTCGTGGGTATCAATTGGGATGTATGGTTTTCTGGATTTACACCTAAAAACAGAGCACTTTTCAAATTCTCTCCCCCACCCTGTTCCACATTTGTATTGTAACTTTTTCCAGAAACAAAATTCTTCAATTGCAGATTTCTGAGTGCAGTTCTTCTAACAATGTAAACCTAAGCAGAGTGACACCCTTCTAATTCCACTGAATACACGGGGCTTAGATGTAACTCTGCTTAGGATTGCACTGTTATCTAAAGACATTTCTGTATTTCCCCTACATGTCTGCAGTGATACACTAAAGGTTTATCAGAATTGCTATAGATTTCTGTGGCTCAAATCAAATAGACTGCACTAAAGCTGCATGTATGTAGCCTTAGCTGAAATCTGCTTTTTTGGGGGAGTATTCTCTCTGTGTGCGCGCGCATGCGCCTAGAAGTCATGGTTGACTTCTGGCGACCCCTAGTGGGGCTAGGACATTTCAGAGAGGTGGCTTTGAGATTATCTGCCTCGGTGTCCCAGCCCTGGTATCCCTTGGAGGTCGCCCTTCCAAGTACTTGCCAGGGTTGGCCCTGCTTAGCTTCCAAGATCTGACGAGATCAGGCTTGCCTGGGCTCTCCAGCTCAGGGCTATGAAATCTGCTTTTTGTGGGCAAATTCAATGTAGTGTAGTGGTTAGAGTGTCAAACTAGGGTCTAGGAGACTCAGGTTCGAATCCCCAATATGTCACGGAATCTTGCTGTGTAACCTTGGGCCAGGCACAGACTCTCAGCCTAACCACCTCACTGGGTTGTTGTGAGGCCAAAATGGAGGCAAGAATAAGGGAAGCTATCTAGTGTCCTGTTGAGGAGAAACCTATGGGTATAAATAAAGTAAAATAAACCAAACCTCAGACCTTACTGATGGTGCTTCCTCTTTGTCCACAGGCTTGTCTGTTTCACTGGGAAAGGGAATCATGCACAGCACCCATTAGCACATGCAGTTCCTCCAAATAAATGCTCTGGTCTGCCTGCAAGCACAGAGAGGCAAAGCCTTCACTTGCTTTTTTGGCCTCTAATGCACTAATCACACAGTGGTGCACTGGAAGGCATTGAGTATGGCCGTAGGGTTGCCAGGCATGGCCTGGCCTGACAACCAATGGGAGATGGGAGGAGGTGGGTAATTGTGAGGAGAGGTAGTGATCTTCATCAGTGCATGATGAAGTTGCTTCTGGCATGACCTGGAATCACTGGCATCACACTGGAACAGAGAGCCAGTTTGGTGTAGTGGTTAAGAGTGGCAGACTCTAATCTGGAGAACCGGGTTTGATTCCCCACTTGAAACTAGCTGGGTGACCTTAGGCGAGTCACAGCACGCTCAGCCTACAAATATGAATAGCTCGCCACCTAGCGGTGCCAAAAAAGAGCTACAGCTTCGGCAGCCGAACAATCCCTCCCGGAATCTCCTGGATATTCCACACACAGGGCTATTTGATAATTAATTGCACTGGAACAGTACTCTAGCACTTGCCCTAAAACTCTATGGAGTTTATGGGTGAGTGCTAGAGTGTTGCCCAGTGTGATGCTGGTGCTTCCAAGTGTACAGGATTAAGCCCCTCACGCCAGTCCAGGGATGAGTGGTAATCCTGTACTTTTACAGTACATTAAACAACAACCCACGGGATGGTCTAAACCCTCTCTGGTTTCAGAACAATATGCCACCAGAACCTCTACATCAGTTCCCCCCCAACCTGAGATTAGAGGTTCAAACTCTCAGTTGGTATCTGGAACTTAACACATTAGCACCTCACTCAGAGCTGCACACTTTACGCTTAATGGTAGCTTGTGGTCAGCTTAGGCACGGGAGTTTAGACTTAGAACTCAGGTACAACATCAGAGACCATTTAGAAACAAGAATAATTTTTTATTCAGTACAGATCTTAACACAGAGTACCAGAGTTTACCAAAATAACAAGCCTAAGGCGATTTGCCTTAACTACACAGTACAAGATACATATTTACCAAGTTCAGGAATATCCAACCGTCCAAGGGATTTTGAAGGCAAAATCCATCTTTGCTCGACCATGTGGTCCAATTCACAAAGCCAGTCTTTTGTCCCTCAAGGGCTGCATTTCAGGTGCAATAAAACAAGTAGAGACAGCAGGAGCAGAGAGCAAGCACACGGCACGAGACTCTCTCTGACTGGGATCAAACAATTATAGTCCAATTCCATTCATGATCAGCTGTGGCCATGCAGCCAATCACGAGTGGACAGGGGATGTGCCCAATTGTTGGTTGTCATGGCTACATGTGGGGATAGGCTAGAAGTTTGGGAACTCCTCCTGAAGTCAGGTGACCCAGCTTCCAGCTTCTCCATCGCCTACGTGACTTTTTGCATGTCAGGTCTGCTCTTCCACTTAGAGGTGTGAAAGAATGTGTGGTTATGTGGCATGGCTATTGAGGCCATTTGGCCTCACCATTTGGCTTGCAACAGGAAACAAGACACAGCATGTTATCAGAAGACAGAATAGGAGAAGGCAGGAGGCTTTTAGAAATCAATATTTCTATACACCAGGTCATGCTGGAAGTGAATTCATCTTACACTGATAAAGATTGCCCCCCCCCTGTCAGCCTGCTTCCACCCATTGACCAGATGAGTGTTGGTGGGCATCAGTGACAATTACCAGGAATTTGCCTGCCATTCGTGGGCATCTGGCAAACCTAGGCATGGGAGATGGAGTATAAATCATCCCAGGTCATAATGTATTTCCAGAATGGGCCTGAAAGATTACTAAAAGAACTGGGTTCTTGGCTGTCTTCAGAAAAGCTTCCGTTGTAGCCGAACACCATTATTCAGCCCTGTCCTCTTGTTGGACTGGAAGTCTCTCCCACTCGAGCGAGTGAGGAGCCATCCTGGACCCCAACTGGAAATAAGAACATAAATAGATCTTGTTGGATCAGACCAGTGGGCCATCTAGTCCAGCAAGCTATTTCATGCAACAGCCAAATGGTTACTCTGAGGCACCAAACGGAGCACAGAGACCATAGCCTTCCCCTGATGCTGCTTCCTAGCACTGGTATTCAGAGGTCTGCTGAATACTTTACTTACCATGGCTAGTAGCCATTGATGGATTTCTTCTCCATGAATCTATCTAACCCTTTATTAATGTATGCTAAATGTTTGTGGAAAAGATGTAAAAGTCCATTATGCAGGGGGTGGAAATTTATAATGGTACTTCTAATTAAATCCTTGAATGAAAGCTTCAGCTGTTTGAGACAAAAGTGAAATATTTTGTCAGCCACAAAGGACAGTACAGAAAATACTCCGTAATAATCACCCACTGGGCTAGCCGTGCTGAAGATTCCCCATAACCTTTGTGACTTGTTACCTACAAGACTGATTTGGTCATATATCAGGGTTTTTTCCTGCCTCTGTATCAGTAATTAAGGCACGCACAGCTGTCACATATAAAGGAATAACTTTTCTTCCCCTTTAAGATAACATGTTCATCTGTCAGATCTCAGGCACTGAGAAAGATGCAGGATATCAGGGGAAAAATAGTTATTGACTTCCTTTTACTAAAAAGCAAAATGCTATTACCATCGTGGCCGATGTTGTATAAATATTGTTGCTGTAAAAGCTTTAATGATTTTAATATTGAAGGCCATCAAATGCAGATGAGACAGCTCAGAGAAACCTTTCCGCCGTTTCCATCCTGGCCTTACGGCTGGAGCTGCTGTGTGCATTCTGGGAGGCTGGAAGCATCACCGGATCCAATTGATTTCTGCATAACTATGATCAATCATTATGTTTCTTAATTGCAAGATGGCTGCCTCTCCTTTTGAAAACAGCACAGATGCAATCTCTCCACTCATCCTTACCGATAAAAATGACCTTGCATAATTATTAATGATAAAGATTCCATTTATGCTCATTGATTCAGGGATGTCAGGGCTAGTGATTGCCACTTGAGAAAGATCTTAAATGGTGAAATGGAAGCTATTTGATGATGTGGTCATTGCTCATTAGGAATAAGGGAGTATTTGTTTGGTTACATTTCCTCTGATATATTGGTTACATTTTCTCGGATATATTTTTACTACTTAGTTTCCTATCGGTCAAGGTAATGAATAGTACCAAAAAATACTGCTTTTGAAACAGTCTGGGGCCCCTTCCAGCAGGATGTTGTCCTGCCCCTTTGAAATGAATGGGAGCTATACAAGAGCACGTGGAGAATTACCCATGGCTTTGCTGGCAGTGAGAGTTAAACATGAGGTGTTAGGTATGTCAAACATGGAGAAGACCTCCGAGTCTCATGAGAACTAAAGACTGGAGGATTGGCTTTTTTAAAGAAAGGACTGTATTATCCATGCTTCATTTATTGTACTAATGCAAAGCTCAAATATATTGCAACATGAAGTTGATGGTTACAGCTGACAGCAGGGGTAGGCAACCCTTGGCATTCATGCCAGACAGCAGCATACCAGCCCATTCTGCTTGGCATGCAGGACCAATTCTCCTTTGAAGCATCCCAGGAAAGCTCTGGAGGTGCTTGCATCATGGCTGGAGCCAGCAGCTTGGGAGATGTTGACGAAATCTGTGCTGCAGCAGCCAGGTGTGCGGTGAGATCCTGAGATTCTGGTTGCCCTCCTTGGGCTCAGCTTACACCAAGTATTTCTGGCCAAATCCAACCACCCCACCCACCCACACACTCATTTGCTTGCACACCATCTTCTTCTTGGGTAGATGTTACATTTTTTTCTGGCTCCCAGGCCAGCTTAGAGGGAAATGTCTGAAATGAAGGGGGGGAAAAAACATTGCAGTAGGAGGTTTTAGTGTTGTATTTTGATGTTGCAAGGAAGCTTCTGAGATGCTGTGCCTGGCATGGAAGTCCCATGTTTTATTACTGTGAGGAAGGATCGATGTAATGGGTCTACTGGCCAGCCTCCAGCTTGGAATTTGGAGCAGACTGAACATTATCATAGTGTGACCATTGGGGTGGAATCCTTATTGTGCAGTGTGGAATCCTATGAGCTTTTCCACTAGCACAAGAGGGAACAGTTACATCAGGGATCAGGGGGTAGGGTTGACAACTGTGAGTTGAAAAATTCCTGGAGTTTTGGGGATGGAGCCTGTGGAGGGCAAGGTTTAGAGGTCAGTCTACTCTCTAAAGCAGCCATTTTCT
This sequence comes from Gekko japonicus, assembly GCF_001447785.1. Taxonomy (NCBI): domain Eukaryota; kingdom Metazoa; phylum Chordata; class Lepidosauria; order Squamata; family Gekkonidae; genus Gekko; species Gekko japonicus. Next base: position 668,716 of record NW_015174287.1, on the reverse strand, counting down.
TCATGGGAATGGCTCTCTGTATTCTGGAAAGCAGTCATAATTCCAGGAGAAATCAAGGCCCACCTGGAGGTCAACAGCTCTGATGAGAGGACCCATATGGCCAACAAGCCACATAGGATGACCCTTTATTGGGCTAAGAGTACCCCCCTCCCTCCATCTTGAACCAGCAAAAAGTCTAGTACAGGGGTGTAAAACATGTAGCCCGGGGGTCGGATCAGGCCCCCAGAGGGCTTCTATCAGGCCCGCAGTGGAACTGGCTGTCTTCTGCTTCCAGTTCTGCTGCATCATTGTAGGTTTGCATCTTACAGATACACACCTGAACAGCATACTCAAGATTGCAACAGCACAGACATTTTGATGCAGTAATTCAGAGCAAGAGGTGTCAGTTATCAGACACTGTTAAATAAACAAAATATTGCAAGAGTGCTAATGTTTTAAGCATGTTTTTAAGTTTAAAAATACCGCTTGTGTTTGTGTCCTTTATAAAGTTTATATCTCTGCTACCTGGCATTACATTTTATGACACCCATGGCTCGGCCCAACAAGATCTGATTTATGTCAGATCCGGCCCTTATAACAAATGAGTTCGACACCCCTGGTCTAGTAGGTAACATTCAACAGATAGTGTTGGAGAAACAGCTCAATTACTTAAAGGATCTAGCTGCTATATACACATAACACCGGTTTTGAAGGTGCTTTAATGGCTTCCCATTTGCTTCTGTGTTCAAGGGGCTGTTTTTGACCTTTAAAGCCCTTAATGACCTGGATATGACATATTTGAAGGTTATGCCGTTTCCTGTCTCTGCCTGAGATCCAACAGTGCTCATCACTGAAGTTGTTCCTTTATGTCCCCCCCCCTCTGGGAGTTTGGAAAGCACCGGCCTTGCTGGCCTTTTGAACTCTTTCAGCTGTCTTTTTTCATAACAGTAGAATTTAAGTTGAATTGCATTGTCTTTTGCTGGCAGATGATCTGTATGGCTTGTTTTATTTGAGGAAGTTTTGATTTTTGACATATATTTGTGGTTTTTAATTAATTAATTAATTAATTAATTAATTAATTTAGATTTATATACCGCCTTGCCTGCCATGCAGGCTCAAGGCGGCGTACATGGACTAAATACAATAAAATACAATACACAAATACATAACAATAAAATCAGACCGTAGTATGGATAAAGTGTGATTAGTGCAGATGGTGTTTCCTAAAGTGGGCTGTGTGGTCTTTGGCCATCCATGCAAGCTGCCTTGGGCTCCATGAAAGGAAATACATGGTGCGAAAATTTGAAATAACTAATAAATATTGCATTTTTTCCATCCTGTTGTTCCTCTAAGGAGGACAAGACAGAATATATGGTTCCCCCCTTCTCAATTTTATCTTCCTAATAATACTCTGAAGTAGGTTAGGCTAACAGAGAATGACTGGCCCAAGATCATCTGGTGAGGTGCATGATGAGCATGGATTTGAAGCTGGCTCTCCCTATTTGGGTTGCCAGCTGTGGGTTGGGAATACTTGGAGATTTTGGGGGTGGAGCCTGAGGAGGGGAGGGACTTCAAGGGGGCATAATGCCGTAGAGTCCACTTTCCAAAGTGGCCATTTTATTCAATTGTAACAACAGGAGATCTCCAGCTATCACCTGGAGGTTGGTAACTCTATTCCCTATCCTAGTCTTTTCCTCTAACACTAAGCCACAATGGTTTGGATCTCTCCAACTGTATAAGGACAGGACTTGACACTGTATTTAATTACCAGATCTTCCTAGTGAGTTCTCCTCCTTATCCTCATATATGTTTAGTGTACTTTGGATGTCACCTTATCTCCTTTTCTTTTTATTAAAAAAAATGATACCAAGGCTGATGCAAAATATTGAGTGTACAGGTAAAATACCTGATGGTTGGCAGCCCTGCCTCAGACATAAATGACAGGTTAAGGTCAGAAGATCAGTTAAGGTTCAGTGTTTTTGTTGCAATCCGCTCAGGGTTCTTGTTTGGGTTCTCCTCCTTTTCCTTCTGCATATTTCTGTCTTGACCATATTTGTTCGTTTTATTGATAAGGGTCATTCTGCAGTTTTTCACTGTTCTTTCTTGGCATCTTAGACCTTCTTGTTTGTTTCAGCTGTGTATGTACTGTTTTGTTTTATCGGGGTGGGATTCTTATTCAAGAAAAGACTGGCCTCACAGATGATGCAAGGTCACCTACCTAGGCTTTTAGTTCATGGCATACTGGTGTTGCTCATGAGAAATGCATTGAAACACATCCACTTAACATAATATTGAAATGGTGTTACCACCAATGGCCTGCCTTGTTGTTGAGGGAAATTAGCTATGCAGCAGGAGAGGCCAGAGGGGTACAAGGGACTGCACACCAGTTTATATGAAGGTCTGGTACAGTAGGAAGAGTAAATTAAATAGTTTTTTATTAAAGTATTTCCCTAATTGCAAGCGCACTAAGCATTCAAAAAGAGCCAGCAATACAGAACTAAGAAAGCAGAGGTGATTGATAGCAAATAGAGGGGTCAGTTATGGGGTGATACAACCTGTCCAGATGTGCAGGAGTCCATGGAGATGAGATTATGGCCCAAACCAAAGTTCATGGGTGAACTGCCAGTTGGCAACAGGGGCAGACACACACTCTGAGGCCATGTGCTTTTATGGATATAGACTTTGGAAAACAATGCAGACCAATGGGAGGTCCTGAGGGGCTGGTCTCAGGTGAGAACAATAGATTTTCTAGACCAATAAGGAGCCCATGGAAGTGTGTAAGTCAGGTGTGACCAGTGGGGTCCCAGAGAGACAGAGTCTAGCTGTACAATAACCCATGATGGGACTACCAGTGGCATCTGAATAGATATGATGACCCTTGATGGTCCAGTCTAGGTGAGCTGAATAGGTTCCCATGTTTAAACAGAAGGTGTAAATGGGTCCCTGATTAGTGTCAGGAAGAATTACTAAACATTTGAATGTATGATTGGTTTATCTCGATATCTTGACAGATGGAGCAGGAAAGACAGCTTTGAAGACAAAGGATTCTCACATAGACATAGGGTCACACAGAAAGGGCTAGGTGAAGTTCTGGAGACAGAAGGGCTATTCGCCAGGTGGCCTCTGAATAGCTTTAGAAATGCAGATACTACACCTGGAGGAACCTGCCTTTGTTGTCGCTGCTGGTGGAGGGGAGGTTGAAGATTGCTTTGGAAGGCTGCCTTGTATGAAAACCTGAATATGAAACCCCCTTTTTGCATAATGCTCACATGCTGATGCTGAGGTTCAAGCTGAGAGTGCTTGACTTTTGGGGTACTTGGTTCAGGTCAATAGTGGGATGCCCCTGCTATTAGGGCTGCCTGTGAGTAAGGCAGCACCTCTGGGCTACAAGGGAAACGTTTATATTTGCTGGTCAGGTTGCATAGTCATTTCCCATGTCAGTGCATATGGTTCCAATGAAGGCATGGGCAAGTATTCATTTGGTCCTGGAGCCAAACGGAATTAGTGAGCCCCAAACACAGGCTGCAGCTGCAGCGCCAATGACAGAGAACATTCTCATGAAAGCAATCATGGTGGAGGTATGTCTACTTCAGGCCAATTGGAAAAATGAACAAGATATAGCAAAAGTAAATACTGTACAAAGGCCCCTGCCACACGAGGGGGGGGGATAGCATGGGCAATGTGTGGCTTTCTAAAGCCGCACCAAAAGAGAGACGCGGCGGCGGGATCACATAGATCCCCTGAGCCACCGCGCACTTCCTCCTCGGCACAATCAGATGCCAGGGGGAAGCCACTAAAGATGCCAGGGGATGCCAGGGGAAGCCACTAAAGAAAGAGCGCGATAGCCAAACTGCACATGTGTGCACATGCACAGTTCAGCGGGGAGCCTGGATTGATCCAGACGACGGGCGCGGCGGCGATCCCACGGCTGCGCTTGCAGCGGTGCTTCAGGTAAGTCCTCTGTAGGAGGTTCTTTTTCGCAGCGGGTTTTCAGGGTTTAGGGACAGATCGGGGATGGGTGCGCGCCACTTCCCAGATGTTGCGGTGAGATTGCGCCCGTTTGCTGCGCCCCCGATCCGTCCCTCTCCCGGGCCAAAGTCTCCCGTGTGACCGAGGCCAAGGATGAACAGCTACATGTGCCTTCAGTGTCTGAGAACTCATCAGCTGACACACACTTAGTAAGGAGGTTAATTTTTTTAAAGAGCAGAACGCTTTGGTTAACGAGCAAATTGCAATGCCCACTTCTGATTGCCTTCTCAACAGAAGGAAACTTTCAGTATTTCCAAGGTGCCAAAAAAATTTTTTAAAGAGTTCAGATGGAATCATTTGAATGCTTATCCAAAGCTATTTAGAACTTTAATCTCCAGATCTGGTTTGTAAATCTGTTGTCAGATTTTATTTTATTTTTTGCTCATCAACTGCTACAGACAGACTAACATGGCTACCCATCTTCATCTATCTCCAGTTGCATATAGAATCATTTCAGAGTATATAAAATATGTATTTTGAACGAATTTCCAAAAATAGGTTTAAGTGGCAGTATCAGTACAGATGGGCAAATGTTTTCTAGTTCTTCCTCTGTTAATTAATTTATTTTTTCAGTCGTATTGGCTCTCCCTTTCTCTTTTTGGTTTTGTATATTCATTTGTTGAATTTCTGTTCCTCCTCTGTTTCTGGGTGTGCCCAGAGGCATGAGCTTTTGGCATGATCTGAAAGGCAAGAGCCAGAGGGCTCTTGGCCTTATCTGTTAGCCCACGGTACGCAGCCGAGGGACTAAATAAGCTGGGAAAATGAATCCTGGAATAACACAGGATTTAGTGTACCGTCCTATTTGGGGTTTTTTGTTAGCACTTTGGAAGCTGTTTTGGTTCTCCACTGGAGGGGAAAGTGAGGTTAAAGTTAAACAAATAAATATATTTGCCTGCATTTCAATGCCATTTTATACAGCATTTATATTTGCAGTATGTCACTTGAAGGCCTAGTTTACAGTGCTGATTTATTAATGCTGAAAACTGCTTTATGTACACTTTACAAGAAGGAATTTGATACAAGGAAACAGAAAATGGCACAAACACAAAGAATCATGAGTTTAGTTCTCTCAAAGGAGAAGTGAAATTGTAACGGTGATTTTCATGTCGAAAGAGGACTTTGAAATAATCCCTAAATGTCAGCTATTGATTGCTTACTTCTCAGCAACATCCTGATATTTAAATATTCGGCGTCTCTTTGAGTGGAGAAAGATCTTTCTCAGATTAGATTGTGCTATCCCATCAAGTGTCACAGTTTGCTGTGTCATGGAGAAGTTTATGGCTAAACGGGAATTGGATGACTTCATGCCTCACCTTGTAAGATATCCCCCAGAGCTAATGCTGAGGAAATATAATTTATTGATAGGCAAACAAAGGTTTCTTGATGAGAGAAATGAACAGAGGAGCAGGAGGTTAGAAGCAATGTTCCAAAGCTTGAGAGAACTAGCCTAGAAAGTCAGTGAAGCATTTCAGTATGATGGAATTAAACATCTGGAGAGCTACCCAGTAACCTGAATATTGCTGTTGAAGTGAACCACATCAGGAACACCTGTCAACGAGTAAAAAATATATAAATGAATGTTTTCAGCAAAGAAGCAACCTCATTAAGGATATGAGAATCTTTCTGCATCAGACTGAGGGTTCATCTAGTCCACATTTACACATTGCAGAGTATATAGGTTGGGTCTGGGGCTGCAAATTTCTGTCCTTTGTATCAATCAGACATGAATTGTGGGATCTCTTTAATCCCCACCACTACCTGATTGAGATCAAAACTAGGGCATGTGTGGAAAATGGGCTTCACCCCCCCCCAAGCTGTTTTCTCCACTTAAAATTGTTTGGGGGCATGATTTGGCCTGTGGGGAAGCCCACATGTATACCAGTGAGTTCCTTAGCAATATAGATTAGGTAGATTAATTAGATTAAAAATCCATTAATTCTTTAGTTAGATAAATTAGTTGTTACAGTGAGCTTGGAAAGTCGTTCCGAGAAGTTATTGCCAGTGTAGAAATAGTCCTATCTCCCTTATTTTCTCCTATAGTTTTTACCAGTATCATGAGCTTCAGATTGATTTTATTTGTTCTTGTTTACCAGTAGCAGAAAACCCTTTTTTCCCTGTGAGATAAAAATTCTCTTTAAAATTCCGAGGACTAAAGAGAAGAAAGCAGCAACTCCTTTAACAAAGAGCATGTGTGTGGTACAGTATATCCAGAAAAAGTAATCTGTGTTTCATTCCCATGGGTTGTATCCAGCCTTTCATTAACAGAGAAAGTTTGTGGAAGAAATGTTTTTTGTCTTTCTCTTCCCAGCTCTCAGGAACAGTGTGGGATTTGATGAGGAATCTCCCAACACATTCTTGCATGAGTAAAGCAAGTGCTATGGACCAACACCTTGCACAAAAGTGATAGCATGCTGCAGGGGTAGGGTTGCCAAGTCCTACCTGTTGCTGCAGCGGGGGACTCCCGGCTCGCTCCTGGAGTGCGCACATGCGTGCTGCAGCCACGTCACCCAGGAGCAACACGATGACGCCGGGCATTAGGGGGCAGGGCCACGACCAGCTGAGGGAAAACCATAGAGTTTTCCCTTGGATGACTGTGGCCCCGCTCTCAGCGTGCCCGGCGTGGTCGCGTCACTTCCGGGTGACGTACATGTCACGTATTTTGCGGTGGGGTTCCCCTCGGGGCCCGATCCGCCGGCATCGGGGAACGGGCCTCTGTGGCGGGGGTTTCCCCGCCCCCAGGGGGACTAGGCACGCCTAGGCAGGGGTGGCCAAACTTGCTTCATGTAAGAGCCATATAGACTAAATATCAGATGCTCGAGAGCCACAAGGTGACTTCGGAGAAAGAGGGGTTTGGTGCAGGGTGTGACATCCAGAAGAGGTAGCGCTTAGGAAGGCCCCCTTTCCCCAACTGTTCCCCCCCCCCCCGCCATGCACACAGATGTGTGTCTGTGGAACTTGGAACTCACTCTTGCGTTGAAACAGATACTGATTCTGGGAGGATAGCTTCAGTGGTGGCTGAAGACTTCAGAAGGCTGGTCAGAGAAACAAGGACTTTTCCAGGGGTCATTTTGCTACAGCCACAACACAAAACAAAATCTGGGGGGGGGGGGTTGCATCAAACATTGAGCACAATGAAGAGTTCTTCAGAACTGAAAAGCTTGCACAGTGCTTCATTCTTTTAAATGGTCTGCTTTTCAGCATGTTTGAGACACCTTCTAGCTGTGCCATGCTTTATGTGTGTGTGTTTTAATGGTCTGGCTGGGTTTTAATAACTTTTATGATGCTTTCTGTTTTTATGGTGTTTCATTTTCCCTGCCAGCCTCAGGCAGGTTCCCTAAAGAGGCAACATAAACATTTTCTAAATAAAATTTTTAAAAATAGGTTTGTTTGTTTGTTTTAAAGGTATTGCACACATTTGTCTTTAGATTTTTCTCTGAGGACTGACCCAGCTCCTCTTACCTTTGGGAGGAGGCCACAGTAGCAAGGGAGTGCATATGGGTCTCCCACCGTTCCATCACTGGCTTCCCTGTGATCTCCAAGTGGGTATCTGTCTGATCCTAGCCTGCAGATGCCTCTTTCCAGGACAACTTGCAGTTTTCTCCTTCCAGAAAGATGGGGTGCCCAACCATAGAGGAAATCAGGACTAGATTGGCGCGGCAAAGACAGAAGGCACCTTAAGCGGGAAAGCAAGCGATCAGGAAAGGAATGGCCACCCTGGAATCTGAACTGGCTTTAAATAGACAAGTTCCTAGAAGGGGTAGAGAGAAGAGCAGTGCCGTGAGAGGCTGCGTGTGCAGCCAGCCAGTGGAAGTGGCCATTACAGGGGCAGGCTTGCTTTGATTGGTGGAAGAGGAAGGAGTAGATTGTGTTTTGGTGGATTCCGCATCAGGGTTTTTCTCTTTCATTGCCATGGCCATGGAAACCAAAGAGCCAGATTCAGATGCTATTTCAAATAAGGAGAGACAGGAGTGAATGAAGCTCTACTGCTCTTACTTCGGTGGGCAAAAGGGGCAGGGGCAGTGGCAGCTCTTCAGCAGCAGCTGCTGGGCGGGAGGAGATGGGGAGGAAAGCGGAGCCTGGTGCAGGCACACTGGAAGGCCCGGCCAGGAAAAGGAGATGCACAATGCCTGGTGCACACGCTGAAGTGGCCATTAGCAACAGCAGAGAGATGGGCAGCAAGGGGCAGGCGCGCATGTGCTGCCTGTTGCCGAGCTTGCTGTGTGAGGTAAAGGAGGCATTTTTTTTTAAAAAAGTGAGGTGGCGAGGTGGCTGCCGCGAGGGGGAAGATGGCAAAGATTAAAGAAGAGAAGAAGAAGAAGAGAAGAGTTTGGATTTATACCCCACCCTTCACTTGGAGTCTCAGAGCGGCTTACAAACTCCTTCCCCTTCCGCTCCCCACAACAGACACCCTGTGAGGTGGGTGGGGCTGAGAGAACTCTGACACAAACTGCTCTTTTTCAAGGACAGCTGTGCCAGAGCTTGTGACTGACCCCAGGTCACATCAGCAGGTGCAAGTGGAGGAGTGGGGAATCAAACCCGGTTCTCCCAGATTAGAGTCCGCACACTTAACCACTACACCAAACTGTGCACGCTGGTGGGAGGCAAAGGGGAGGGAAGGAAGAAGGAAGGAAGGGAGCGATCAATTGACAATGGCCGACGACTGAGCCCAGTCTGAAAAAACTCTCTGAAAAAACAACCCTCTGCTTTCAAACCGGGGGGGGGGGAGCGGGGTGGTGGCAAGTTTCGGGAGCCGCAGATGAGGGCTCCAAGAGCCACATGTGGCTTGTGAGCCGCAGTTTGGCCACCCATGGTATGTGGTTTCTGTCCATTCTCTTTCTGGCTACAGCCCTCTTCCACACACACACACATGCTACATCCCATGTTCTTCCTCATGAGCAGCTCGGGGTATACTACTATTGGGATGTTTGGGTAGTATAGTAGAGTTTTGCCCAATCATAGAAGCATGATACTGAGTGCAGTAAATAAATCTCCCAAGAAGTAGATTGCAAAAATGTAAACTTACATTTACTCAAGTAGATCCAGTTCACATTCAGGTTGCAGTCAAAAGAAGAGAAAGAATTTAAAGAGTACTTTCCCTGTCACAAATGGCCAGCTTGTCTGGCATCATGTGTGTGGGGAGTATGAGGGGATTGTCTCTACAGGAGAGACCAGCAGAGACATGTGTCTTCATGGAAGGCCATGGAGAAAGAGTGAGAGGACAAAAGAGGGGTCAAATGGCAGCTCCCAGGATAAGACAAAGAGAGAGATTCCATTCAATGAGAGAACATCTACAGTGATGTAGTGCTCTCCAATGTCCAGGCATGCTGTGTTGCTCACTCCAACAACTATAGTGGCCAGAAAGCAGCCAAGATCTCTTCTGTGACCTCATCCTTTTCATGAAAAAGTTGGATCCAACACCATGGATATTTAGTATTGAATATATTGTAGATATTGTCATTGAATTTGTGGGTTATTTCAATCAATGAAAATGTCTGCCATTTCCTCACTCTTGCAGCAGACTTCTGATTCCCTTCGTACACTTTTCCTGGGGTCCCCTGTCCCTTACACACAGCATTATGGGAGCATTTTGGGTGCAGCGAGGTGTGTGGAATAGTCCTACTCAGCTACCATGGCTGGCAACTGGCAGGAGTCTGTGGGACGGCAGGGGCATGGGAGGTGCTGTCAGTTGATGGTGTTCCACTTACACAGAAAACCAGGAAGTGATGTCAGTTTGTTCTAGGAATCACTGGAAACTATGGTTTTTACCGCAGAATTTCCAGCGGTTCCTAGAGTGGATTGATTTCACTTCCTGGTTTTCCTCAGAAGTGACATAACACCATTGGTGCTTTTTTGAAAAACAAAACCTTTTTTTCTCCTCCTGGCTGCAAGAGCAGCAGTAGGAAATGGGAGCCAGGGTCTTCCCTCAGCAGAGATTTTTCACAGGATCCAAACCAAAGTCTAATCCCTTACATTATGTATCAATCTAATAAATCCAACTGGTCGAGTGTGTCCAGAAGAGGGCAACCAGGATGGTGAGAGGGCTGGAATCCAAGTCTTATGAGGAAAGGCTGAAAGAGTTGGGTATGTTTAGCCTGGGAAAGTGAAGGCTTAGAGGGGACAAGATTGCAGTCTTCAAGTATTTGAAGGGCTGTCATGTAGAATATGGAGCAGATCTATTCTCTCTTGCTCCGGATTGCAAGACTAGATCTAATGGGTGGAAATTACAAGGGAGTCGTTACCAGCTAAATATTAGGAGAAACTTCCTAACTGTAAGAGTGGTTGAGTAGTGGAACAGTCTGCCTCGGGAGGTGGTGGATGCTCCTTCGCTGGACGTTTTCAAGCGGAGGCTGGACGACCATCTTTCGGGTATGTTGTAGGGGTATCTTCTGGCTATGCTCCTGCAGAGTGCAGGGGGCTGGACTGGATGACCTGCAAGATCCCTTCCAACTCTAACATTCTATGACTCTATGATAATTTAAAAATATTGCTATACAATAAATTCATTTATTTTAATCTATATCTTAAAAACTTTAAAAGCGTCACTATTTTAAAAAATAAAAAGAAGGAACAAATTTAAATGGCTGCTTTGGCATTATGTGTGTGTATGTTAAGTGCCGTCAAGTCGTTTCTGAGTTATGATGACCCTGTGAAGTAATGTCCTCCAAAACGTTCTGTCATTAACAGCCATTCCCAGGTCTTGCAGACTGAGGGCCATGGCTTCCTTGATCTAGTCAATCCATCTCATGTTTCAGTAGAAAAGAGTCCAGTAGCACCTTAAAGACTAACAAAATTTGTGACTCACAAAAGCTCATACCTTACCACAAATTTTGTTAGTCTTTAAGGTGCTACTGGGCTCTTACTCTTTCCTGCTGCTACAGACAGACTAACACGGCTACCCATCTTGATCCATCTCACGTTGCATCTTCCTCTTTTTCTGCTTTTCATTTTGCATTATAAACAGTAATATTACTGTGGTATCTTAAAGACTAAGACCAGGATTTTAAAAACCTGCAAGTATTAGCTGAGGGGAAGACTTTTCTTGGTTTTTCATGAACAGTCGCACATGTGTGCAGGCAGAAACAAACACACACAAAACATCCATGTAACATGGCAAACCATTTATTAAGTTTAAGTGGTTTCCAAAGCATTTTATGAGGAATCGGGTGTTTAAAAAGTCTACTTAACTGGGCGAACTTACATAAGCTTGTATTTTGAATTCTGGCCCAACAAGTCTATTTTGGCTGGAACCTATTTTGTCAGTGCTGTTACCAGAGACTATGGTTGTGAACCCCTGGGGTTCTTTCAGAGTTAGAACTCACCTCCAAACTACAGAGATCAGTTCCCTCAGAGGAAATGGTAGATTCAGAGGGTCGACCCTATAGTATCACACCCCCACTGAGCTCCCTCCCTTCTGAAGTTCCACCCTCCCCATGCACTGCCCCCAAACCTCCAGGAATTTCTCATACCAGAGTTGACAACCCCTCCCATAGACTTATGTAATTTTCATCTATATTCTTAAAATATTTCATTGTAGAGACAAGGGAAACAATGACTTTAAATAGCAGTGTTTTAAAACCTCTTAGAATTTCATCTGTCTTATATGAAACGTTTTCAGAGCTTACTTCATGAAACTTATCATTTTAGTGGTGTTTAGCTTTTGCATTATTCTAATCCTGAATATTAAAAGAGAACCAAATCCTCTTCTTAATCACACAGACTACTGCTCTGACATTCATTTCAGCTGATTTTTGTAGGAAAGTTTCTGAGGGTCAGGTCGGGACAGAGAATCTGCCAACAGGGAAGAGAAGGGGAGGACTGAAAGATGTAAATGGAAGCAAATGATGAGGAAGATATCAATAGGTTTTCATCATACATGGGGGAGTGGGCATGAGAATTCTGCCCTTGTCCACCAGAATGCCTTCACCAGGCTCTGAACACAGCATGTGAGTGTGTAGAAAGGGAGTGCATGAAGGTTTTATCGCCATGACTGGAAACGTTCAGAAAAATTGTGTTCCCAATGACAGGAGTGGAGTCTGTGTGCTCATGGTCTGAAAATCATGTGTGCCTGCATCACTTCTATGTGTCCGTTACATTGGTGTTTTATTAGACCTAATGTCATATGCAGAAGTCTGTAACCTAATTGTATAGCTTATCTATTTAATGCATTCCATAGCAGGAATATATACTTTTCTAGTATAGTCAATAGCTTTAAAACAATATCTTCTAACGTTTATTTTTTCTTGCTTCTGGTGGACATAGGCCTATTATGCACAGGTGTTTTCCCTTGCTTTCACCATTCATTTCCATCGGGTTTTCTTTGTTACTCTGCATTGCTTTTCGTCCCTTTGGTGCTCAGTTCACTTCCTGGTCACTGTTTTCCTGGGTTTTCTGAGAGTGCTTCTGTGTCAATTTCCCCCTTGTTTTGCTTCCAAGCCAAAGGTAATCAAAAGCATGCAGATTCCCTTGAATTCCCCCACCCTTTTGCCACTCCTCGAAGGTCACTCCCCCGCTCCCATTGTGGCCATTCTGCTTACTTTGCACCTTCCACCGTTCTCTTGTCTTCATTGATGTACAAGCTCAATTTCCCTCTTGTTTTAGAATTTTTAATTTTTTTTGACAAACGGCATGAGTTCAGTGATATGAGGCTATCGCTAGTCTCAGATCGCTGAATAAAAAAAATTAAAACAATGATGGGAGTTTAAAAGGAGCTGCACAAGGTTTAGTTCCCTGCAGGTATTGACTTGAAAGAAGGATCAGAGAGGAGGCAAACGGCAGTGTCCCCAGTGCCAAAAAAAAAAAGGATTTCAGTGCTGCATGCAAGCAAAATAAAGGGGGGGGATCATCAACATGGAATGAAATTGACATGAGATGTAAAGAGATTGGGATGGGAAGCCTATAGCTTTGAAAACATTTTCCCCTTTAATGCTTTAGTGAACAAAGTTTGGGGAGGAACCATTTTGGCAGTCTCTGGAAGCTTAACATTAAAATGGCAGCTGAACCACATGGACTTTCTGCAAACTGCCAAACTTAAGAATTGCTTGGGATTGATCCATTTGGGGGACAGAGTGCAATCCACAGAGGACAGGCTCTAAAAAACTGCCAAGATGTGCAGGATCAAATTAGAGAATCACAAATTAGAAAATCACAAAGATTCCTTGCAAATTTGCAAGGAAGGGCAAGAAATTAGTGTTACGATGAATTTGTGCTAGGGCATTGATGAAAATACCCTTATATATATATTTTTTCAATTTAGTAATACAAGACTAAAAAATCCCTCCAGAGCTTCTACCAGAGTACTTCTCCACCATACAAATTGTAGCCCTGTGCACAGTGTGGTGGAGTTGCAGCTGACTTTGCACAGGCGCACACACACATGCACGCACATAAACACTCACACGTTGCCAACAATCACCGCCCTGGGACGCTTGGGTAGGGCGGGATATAAATCCCAGGTAAATAAATAAATAAATAAATAAATAAAAGCTTGCAATGCCAGTGGGTTTTACTGTGCATTCTGTACCCATAATATGTTCCCCCCCCCATATTATGAGATTGTGTGACTCTTTCCAGTTTTTCACAGTGGCTGATAACACAGCAGAGAATCCCCTAGTGCTCAGCTGTTTCACAGCTGCTTGTCAGTTTCAAAGAGTCTGGTCAGTTTCAGCACTGGGTCCTTCCCCTTTGCCTGTGTTTCCTTCTGCTCCTTTTCATTCAAGGAAAACAGCACAGGAGGGAAAGTTGAAGACTCTTCTCTCATTGTCCCAAATCAAATTGGGCACTTTGTGTGCAGGAATTGAAGGAACCTGCAGCTTACAGGTGATTGAAAGACAGAGCAGGAAGCCCAGAAATGGCCTGTGTAGACCATAACATAGTAATTGACCATATGGTTAGTTTCGGTAGTCTGCCTTATCCAGCTGTAAAATATTACCTTGGACTGGCAGAAAAGTGTGCAGGTCTCCAGTGCTGAAAGAAAAGTTTTGGAGCACAAGAAGTATGTAGCACTGCTTTGCCTTCCTTATTTCTTTTTCCTTCTTTTTAAAAATCTGCCTCTGCTTTGTAACCAGCTCCCACTTAAGGGGCATAGTTTTCTGCATGGCATTATGAATATTGAACCAAGGGGTGGTTCCAGATAAATTTATTCCAGGTAAATATGCCAGAATATAGGAGTGAAAAATTATATCTAGAATTGTGATGATGGATTTTGGTAGAACTTGACACAATCTGAAATGGCAGGTAACAAACTGTAAAGGAATCGAGGGGCAGGTAATGAACCTTCCTTGTGGTTGATATTGACTTGGGACCTGTTAGTGTGCATTGAATATCTATGCTCTTGAATTGTCTATCCACTGCCCATGCAAAGATGCACTTCAGTTCCTTCAAAATGACCGGTAGTGGACCATGAGCAAGCACTTGCTTTTGCCCACCCCCCCCCCATGTCCTCAGATGAAATCAAAGGGTGGGGAGAGCCTATTAGGGCTCAGCACGGGAGCGTAGATTTATCAGGGGGTGGCTTGCCAGGTCTGGTGGCGGCAGCCATCCACTGACCATTCCAGAAAAGGACGAGCTCCCCACCTGCCCGCGCTCTGTTTAAGACCATGTGGGATTAATCAGTCAGTGGTTGTGGGGCTGAGCAGGAATTTTTTGGGTCTCACTTGAATTGGCTATGAGGAGGGCCTTTTTTGCCTGCTTTGCATGGTCTAGGGAGATGTGGCGTAAATAGGCCTGGTAGTCTGGTTAGGTCCTTTCTGGGAAGGTGGGAAGGCACGGGTGGGGGGGGGGTATTCGAGCTGGCAAGTACCCCAAGATATCAGTGTGTGACTGCAATAAAGAAGGCCAATGCTATGCTGGGGATTAATATCATAATGCCCTTATATAAATCAATGGTGCGACCTCATTTGGAATACTGTGTGCAATTCTGGTCACCACACCTTAAAAAGGATATTATAGCTTTGGAAAAAGTGCAGAAAAGGGCAACTCGAATGATAAAAGGGTTGGAACACTTTCCCTGTGAGGAAAGGTTAAGGCGCTTAGGGCTCTTTAGCTTGGAGAAACGACGACTGAGGGGTGACATGATTGAGGTTTATAAGATTATGCATGGGAAAGAGCAGGTAGAGAAAGAGGTACTTTTCTCCCTTTCTCACAATACAAGAACTCCTTGTGGGCACTCCATGAAATTGCTGAGCGGTCGGGTTAGAATGGATAAAAAGAAGTACTTCTTCACCCAAAGAGTGATTAACACTTGGAATTCACTGCCACAGGAAGTGGTGGCGGCTACAAGCATGGGCGGCTTCAAAAGGGAATTAGATAAGCATATGGAGCAGAGGTCCATCAGTGGCTATTAGCCACAAGTTATAGATAGGGACTCTGGGGCAAGTGATGTTCTGTATCTTGGTGCTTGGGGGGGGGGTCAACAGTGGGAGGGCTTCTAATGTCCTGGCCCCACTGGTGGACCTCCTGATGGCACCTGGTATTTCTGGCCACTGTGTGATACAGAGTGTTGGACTGGATGGGCCTTTGGCCTGATCCAACATTGGCATCTCTTATGTTCTTATGTTCTTATGTTCTTATCAGTGATAGGGTGGGTCCTTAAACTAGGTACAGTTGGGGGCTTCCCTGGGGTTGGGGGAGAATATGATGAGCCTCAAGGCTTAGCAGTCATGGGCAGGGATGTGGTCCTCCATTTCCTCTACACACTTTGGGTGAGGGCTGTGATGAGTAGGACCTGGCTTTGAGCCAGGGTGGGTTTGCCCATTTAAGAAGCCTTCTTTGCAGGCACAATGCAACCTGTGCTTAAATTGTATGAAATGGTGCCGATCAGCTTGTGTGTAAATAAAATTCCCAGTTTAACCTATACATTGTGTTGTGTTTCATTCAAGGGGTGGGCGGGCAATAGTCCTTTGTGGGATGAAACACCAAAACAGTAAAATACATGTTTTCTGGCTCAGTAACAATTTGCACAATGGAATTTTTTATTTCATTGTTCATAACCAGTCACCATCCATCCACCTCTCTTGGAGCTTTTTAAAGCCACACTCTTCCCAGGTAGATAACCCTTTAGTTGAAGTCTGATTTTCATCTGTGAGAGGCTGGAGGGCATGGTGTTGAGCTATGCAAATCCTGATTCTTGTAAATGCAGAGTTGACTTGCAATGCTATTTTTGAGCATTTTGCAGCCCTGAGGTGTGTGGCTCACACAACCGGGCTGCTATTGAGTGAGGAAAAGCTTTTGCTTTGCCACTTGTGGTGAAGGGTGCATATTAGAATCAAGTGCCTCTACGGGAACAGCACCGCGCAGAGCCTTTGACTACACTAAACCATCGATTTATTTATAGAAGACAGGAAAAGTGACCTTAAATTGTTTGAATTAGCACACATGCAGAGTCTCTGGATGTCAGCTGTTGCAAATGGAATAAAAGACAGGCGAGACAGTTTCTCAAATAAAGCTGCACTTCCATTACAAGGTAGTTTATGGTACTCTGGAGTCATTCACATCCTTTACCATTGTAAACAGTGGAATTCTTCCTCCTACACTGCAGCATTAAAGAAATACGTGTATTCCCTTTGCTAAGGAACCGAGGAAATCTGTAGCTGTTCTGTAATGCCGGAGAAGGGAGCAGAGCGATCGTAGATCCATTTCCCATAAAAAGAATGAGCTCATTACATGGCAGTCACTGTTGCTAATGCTCTTAATTGAGGCTTGATTAGTTACATTCATAGGATGGATGAAGTGAGGAAACACTGGCCAGGCCTGGCTCATCATGTATCCGGTGGAAATCAGTAGGTCTTCTTTGTGTGCAAAGCACCTAAACAGCTGAAGGGCAAGGAACAGGAAGTTCTCACCACAATTATACTGTAGAAAATGTTGCGATGTGACAGTCCAATACAAGAAAGTGGGGAACAGCTTTAGGGCAGCTGAATAGGATTGCCAACTTCTCAGTAGGTGTGGGAGATTCCCCCCATCCCCAGCTCCTAAAGAAAAATAGCCATTGGGCTAATAGCATGACATTCACTTCTGGATTTCCCTGGAAGTGACATCCCACCAACACCAATGGTCGCTTCCCCATGTTCCCGCCTCCCTTGGTCTCCCACTGGTTGCTAGGCCAGTCCTGGCATCCCTGCAGCTGAATAAGATCTGGGCTGAGCTTCATTCCCTCCTCTGTTTAGCCTGGGTGTGGCCAGAGGCTTGAGTTGGTGACTTCTGAGTCCTGTACCCTAAGATTGCAATCCTAAGTAGAGTTATACCCTCCTGATCCCTGTTGACTTCAGTGAACTTAGAAGGGTGTAACTCTCCTTAGGATTGCACTGTAACTAAGACATGTCAGCAGATCCGGGGCTAGTTCAGATTCTGTTGTGTTGCATTGTTTGTTTTTCTGTTTGCTTATATAAATTATATTTTTAAATTGTATTTTGGCATTTAGTAAGCCACTTTGGGGTCTCCATTGGGAGAAAAGTTGGATACAAATTCTGAAATAAAAAAATAGGTAAGATATTTTGGTCTTCTTTTAGAGGAAACTGCCTCGTGGATTTGTTGTTGAAGTATCTCATCATTCTGAGGCATACTTAATGGCCACCAAACAACCAGAGTCAAGTGGTTTTATGTGCCCTTGACTTAAATGCTGATTAAAAATTTATTTAACTGACCCATCAAAACCTTTTTGATGTTATAGTTCTTACTTATACTTAGATTACTACATCTTTTAAACCTTCCAAGCCCCTGAGTCACTGGTAGGGTTGCCAGCCTCCAGGTGGGACCTGGAGGATCTCCTGTTATTACAGCTGGTTTCCAGAGTACGTGAATCAGTTTCCCCTAGATAAATGGCTGCTTTAGAGGTTTGACTGTATGGTATTATACCCTGCTGAGGTCCCTCCCCTCCCCAAACTTTGCCCTCTCCAGGAATTTCCCAACTTGGCATTGGCAGCCCTATTCACAGAACAAATAGTTTTTGAAAATGAAAATATCTATTAAGTTCTGCTGAGGTTCCAGTTGAATTCTAGCCTTCAGGCATATCAGCCTTGATGAACATGATTCTGTCTAAGTTTTGAAGCTAAGCAGGGCTGGGCCTGGCCAATGGGAAACAACTGCATTCCAAACGTACAGCTAAAATTAATTTAGAAAGTTCCCTTTTGCATGATATTCACAACAAAAAGATCCAGGCTTATCAATTTGAGAGATGATAATGGCATTTTGTTTAGCACTGAGCCAAAAATTACTTCGTTTAGAGTTTGTTCTTATGATTCCCAAAAGCATCTTTTTCTTTGGGGGTTGAGGGGCCTTGCAGTTATATTTGGTATTTGGGTTGGGTTTTTTTTGCAGGTATCAAACTCATCTGTCCTGATTTGATACTTAATATCAGCATTTTTTCTCATCCTTTTTGTAGTGCCACTATGTGACGTTGTCAAAGACATCATGAAGCTACATTTTTCACACGATGACATCAGAGATGCTTGTAAAGAGCATTGCTGGATTGCTCCAGTGAACTGGATAAAACAACAGTAAAGTCGAATGAGGCCATGAAGATACCTGAACAGCATCAGTTAGTGAATATGAGGGCACTGAACAGCATGGGAATCATGTCCATATTCAGCCAGGTGAGTTCAGAAATTCAGAAAGTTATTCAGCTGTTTTGAATTTCAAACAGGGATGGGCACAAACCACATTTTGCGATTCAGTTCATGGTTTGTTGCTGGACTATGAACCAAATCATGAACCTATACAAACAAGGAGGTGAGTTTGTGAACTGAACCAGTTTGTATGAGTTTGTGACCCCTGCTTTCTGCTCCCTGCTGCTTTTTGCAGGGAGCAGAAAGCAGGGGTTTAAATGACTTGGAATGGAACCAAAGAAAGCCCCTTTAAACTGCTGAGCCATACTGACCATACTGTAAGCCCCAGGGGCTGGCTGCCCAAGAAAGTCCCTTTAAACAGTTGAGCCATGGGAGTAGGCTGTCCCCACAGCACAGCTGTTTTCAACTCCCCATGAACCTCCATGAACTGCCTTAAAAGTTTGGGCTTCAGTTCATGAACCATGAACAGGCCAAAATTCATCACAAAACTTAATGAACTAGTTCATGCCCACCCCTACTTTCAAATATCAGAATCAAAACATTACCAGACAATTGTAACTAAAATGCAAGGATCAGAGCTATCATTACGAAACCTATGTACCAACTCCA
Organism: Gekko japonicus; assembly: GCF_001447785.1. NCBI lineage: Eukaryota > Metazoa > Chordata > Lepidosauria > Squamata > Gekkonidae > Gekko > Gekko japonicus. The sequence goes on along the minus strand of NW_015174287.1, from coordinate 649,538 downwards.
TTCTTTCCACTTTCTGATTGCTGTTTCTCCATTGGAAACAAACAAACAAACATACGATCCTCCTCAATGAGTCCCTCCCCCCCACAAATAGAATCTTTTGCTTGAGGAATGGGCTGATCCAGAAAATTAGGCAAGCACCGTCTTTGTCAATATTCAGAAACAGACGCAAACTGCTCTATTTGGGAGGGCATTTCATTGATTGACGTGAAGGGTTTTAATACAATTAGTGAAGGCAGAGAATTTGTCTCTGCTAATTGCATTATTGATGTTTTTCGTTGCTTTAATTGTATTTTTGGATGCACCGACATATTTTATGAACTGCCTTGGCCCTTTGGGGAGGAACGCAGAATACAAATATGTTGACTAAATAATTAAAACGAATCATAGTAATAATATTTCCATGTAAATAATGTTTCAAGTACAAAAAGAAACCCCCCAAAGATCCTGAAGTGAGTGAATAGATAATAAATGAACAGAAGTGTGTTTTTGAGAAACAAATGAGGGGGAAACATGACCTCTGTTACAAGTGGGGAAACAACATTGGCAGAGAAATGCCATAAGCAGCTGTGACACGTCTATGGGACAAAAGATCCCTTGTTTAGTGTTTAAAGTTTGTTTTAAGAGGTCCACTGTGTCTGATTCCGTGATTTCTTGTGATGACATCAATAATCATATGACAAAGGGTCAACTTACAAATTTGGGTTTTTAACTCTAAAAGAGAGAGAGAAAGAGAGTGCTTCAATGGGCTTGGAACACTGCCAAAGGGCTCTTGCCCACCCCCACCCCCATTTTCCCATGAGGAAATGGTGCTAGGGGGAGTCATTTTCCCATTTTTGTTGCTTCACCCAGATGCAACCAGGGCTATTTTTGGGCAGTAACGCAGAGGAACAGAGTTCCGGCTGGCTCCCAAGTTGGCCACTCCCAACAGGAACTCATTAGCATAATAGGCCACACCCAACAGCAGGAACTCATTAGGATTGGCTACATTAGGGGTGTGTGGCTTAACATGCAAAGGAGTTCGTGCTACAAAAAAGCCCTGGGTTTTGACAACAAACAACATAAACAGAATAACAAGCAAAAGGTGGGTGTGGCTGGATAACATGGGGGTGCATCCTAATGTGCTAATGAGCTGTGCTGTCAGGGGTGTGGCCCTATATGCTAATGCGTTCCTGCTGTTGGGTGTGGCCTATTATGCTAATGAGTTCCTGCTGGGCTTTTTCTACAAAAAAGGCCCTGGATGCAACGCATTAAAAACTCAAACGTGTAGTTTGGCCCAGAGGCATGCATGACCAAGAAGAAGCAGGGTTCATTGGTCCTCATATTTGTAGTGAGTAGAGTGGCATATTTAACACAATCTCAACATACATGCATACATGAAGCTGCCTTATACTGAATTAGACCATCAGTCTATCTAGGTCAGTATGGTCTACTCAGACAGGCTGTGGCACTCCAGGGTTTCAGGTAGAGGTCTTTCACGGCACCTGCTGCTAGATTGTTTTAACTGGGGGTGTCAGGGATTGAACCTAGGTCCGTCTGCAGTGCAAAGCAAAGGCTTTTCTACTCTGACATGGTGCTCCCCCCCCCAATATGGGAATCCCTGTAATGGTGTGCATCAGTGTGATGAGAATTTCTATTTTACATAATGTTTGAGATATTACTTTGTGTGTACACAAGTTCTGAAATGGGTACGAACGTTTCTTATAACGTAGAAGAAAACAGTGGTCTCCATGCATGTGTGATCCTAATTTTAAAAGGAAGTTGTGGTGAGATATCATTTGTGAGCTGAACTGAAATTTTGAATCTGCGAACTCCTTTGATCGTGGATTTCAGTGCAACTTTGGTGATTTTCGTGAAAGCACCCTGTTCTAATGTGTTCAGTTTGGTGTAGTGGTTAAGTGCGTGGGCTCTAATCTGGGAGAACCGGGTTTGATTCCCCCCTCCTCCACTTGCACCTGGCTGGATGACCTTGGGCAAGCCGTAGTTCTGATAATAGCTGTTCTTGAAAAAGAGCAGTTTCTGTCAAGAGCTCTCTCAGCCCCACCTACCTCACAGGGTGTCTGTTGTGGGGAAGGGAAAGGAGTTTGTAAGCCGCTCTGAGACACCTTTGGGTAGTGAAGAGCGGGGTATAAATCCAATCTCTTCTTCTTCTCCATCAACATTAGTGAGAGAAGGGGAAATCATAGTTCAGAAGACTGTAGCTCAGACTGACAATATAATTAATCTAGACAATAAAAAATTGGCAAGCAAGCTATCTTCAACTTCTTCACTGCTAATTTATTCTGACTGGCCTATCTAGTTTTATTCCAAAGAGACCCACACGTTATAATCATATTAATTAAACCAAACAAATTAAATGTGGCCTACTTCTAACATAATGCAGCAAAGGTAATCATTCAAGTTCTTTGGGATTATCATTTCAAAGTTCCAAGGGAAAAGAATAATAAGTCCATTTATACATGTTCTTCACCTCAAAACTTTGTTCAGTGCTCTATGTACCTTGCTTTATTTGAGTGGTTATGGATTGCAGATACTCGTCTCTGAAAGACTGACACTAGATAAGAACAGTAGCTTTCCACCTTCTTCCTTCGTACTTTTTGTTGCTTTGAGTGGCTTGGATTAAAAAAAAAACATCAACAGTATTTCAAATGGCACCCAGAACCAGTGAAAATTTATCTTTTTAGAACAGCCCCATGTATTCTCTGCATGCCATATTTTGAATGAGATACAATGGAAAAGTGTTTAGCTATGTATGATGGTTGCCAGATTGCTGGCTTCCAGGAAGGGGCATATTGTTTCTGCATCTGCTCAAGCAGAAAAACAAAACAAAACTTCTGGGCACAGATCTTACCTGGACATACAGATGCACAGCTGGGTCCAGGAGAGCTTTCAGGCTGTATGTCTGATCCTTAAGAGAGAATATGTTGTGATCCCAAACTAATCCAAGTTACACCAATCAGGCATTTGCTACCAGCACATTCTTGATTGCAGAATCATGTAGACGGAGAGGTAAATTGGTGGATTTTAACTATGATGACTAAATAGAACCTCCATGTTCAGAGGCAGTATACCTCTAAATACCAGTTGCTGGGGGCAACTGTGCGGTTGTTGCTTTATCCCCTACTGCTGCTGGGCTTTCCAGAAGCATCTGGCTGATCACCACGAGAAATAGGATGGTTTTTTTTTTAAAATAGAAAATTTTATTAACTTTTTAATTTGGTACATAATAACTACAAACTGTTAGAATAAAGTGATGAACAGGTTGGTAACTTAGAGAGTAAACTAATAAGTCTACACTGTGCATAATTTAGATATAATATTTTGCGATTAACATTATTTCGGATGGCAGTTGATGAATATTTCTAAATATATATACCAATATATCTCGTATAATAACTACATTTGTGTTAGATTCATAGTAGACAATATTTATAACAGTAAAAGATCTGTACTTAATTAAACAGCATTATTTTGTATTTTGCTTCCGATATATTCTCCCAGTCAAATTTGTCTAGATCTATTTTGTCCAAAATTGGATACCATATGCTAAGAGGGAGAAATAGGATGTTAAACGAGACATATCTTGGATTTGATCTCGCAGGGTTCTTATTTTATTCTTATTTATTTATTTATTATTCAAATTTATATCCCGCCCTCCCCAACAGGCTCAGGGCGGCTAACAATAGGGCACAAAGCCATGATAAAACAGTTAAAAGTAGAGTAAAACAATACACAATTACAATAAAGTGCTGGTGCTCTGAAAGTTCATAATTCCAAGATGGGTTCTGGAAGATGGACCCAGAACAACGAAGCAAGTTCCAAGACAACGCTGCCTTCTGATCTTCGGCTCAGGGCCATCATGCACCCCGATGGCATCCCCGCACTTTGCGGTAGCGGTGCAGTGGTGGTACAGTGGCGGTGGTGGCTTCTACTTTAAAGCCTAGTGGAAGAGCTCCGTCTTGCAGGCCCTGCGGAAATGCACAAGGTCCCGCAGGGCCCGGATCTCCTCCGGGAGCTCATTCCACCAGGTAGGAGCCGCCACCAAAAAGGCCCTGGCCCTGGTCACAGCGAGTTTGATGTCTTATGGAAGGTATGGTCCCACTTTTAAGCATGCTCCTGCATTGTTAAATGTGAGGGCAGTTGTATGTGCAAAACACCATAGAGTTTTCTAGGCAAGTGAGTAAGCAGAGATGGTCTGCCATTGCCCTCTTCTGCAAAGTCTTCCTTGGTGGTCTCCCATCTAAGTACCAACCCTTCTAAGATTCTGAGATCTGACGAGATTGGGCTATATTATACCATTCCATGTCCTGTGAGGGCAGTTAGGAGGTTGCAATCATTCTGTGTTGATGGAAGGACATTCTGTTTATGCTCAGAGGCAATCTTTCTTACAGGACTCAGTCCTATGTGTTGAAAACAATCTCCTGGGCTAAGCCTTGGTGAAATATTGGCACATACACAGAAATTAATTTGAGAAACAAATTCTAGAGTGGCAGCAATGAGGAATCTTGGGCTGCCTTAAAAATTAACAGATTTGTTGCAGATTGAACTTTCATTAGATGTATGAAATAGATATAACTACTCATGTGGGAAAAATGTGAACACTGGCATGCAGACGTATAATCTGTAGTACAGCTCAAAAGTAGAAGATTCCGTGACTCTTCACAATAGTCATAAAGGTGTTCATCAGTGCAATCTTTAACAGAGTTACACCTTTTTGAGTCCATTGAAGTCAATGGGTTTAGAAGTATTTAAGTCTTGCAATGTAAATCCTGAAGTTCCTAGTTCAGAAATGATTTTTCCATGCTACAATTAGGGCTACCAGGCTTTCTTGCCAGCAGCCTGAGAAAAATATTTAAAAAGTTACCTTTCTGTGTGCCATGATGTCACTTCTGGCAAAAACCATGGTTTTACCATAGAGTTCATGGTGATTCCTAGAGCTACCTGACATCACTTTTGGGTTTCTCATGCAATGCTCCCTCCAATAGCCCTTGCCTCCTCAAGCTCCCCCGGCCTGGCAGACCTAGCCACAATAAATCTGTTTGGCTTTGTGATGCCACAAAGCACTTCTTTTTGTGTGTTTGTAGGGAAGGAGAGCAGTTGTAACACTCCTTTGCCACAGAGCTCTGAATTCACCAGTATTATGTATTAATATTATGTATTCAAATTTTAAAAGCACAGATGAAAGTGAAACAGGAGGCTGAAGTCCCGGTCAGGCTCAGGCACAGTACCTTACAGTTCTGTGCCCTTGGACTGTCGCACTTGACCTTTCAACTTGTCCAGGAGGATGCATTGGGCCTAGGGTTGCCAGCCTCCAGGTGGGGCCTGGAGATCTCCGGCTTTTACAGCTGATCTCCAATTGACAGAGATCAGCTCCCCTGGAGAAAATGGCTGCTTTGAAGGGTGGATTCTATGGCATTGTACCATGCTGAGGCCCCTCCACTCCCCAAACCCCATCCTCTCCTGGATCCACCCCCAAAGTCTCCAGGTATTTTCCAACCCAGATGTGGCAACCCTAATTGGGCCAATCCAGTGCTTTTCCCCCCAGGACTGTTTTAACTTCTTGGCCTGTCCCTCAAAATTTTTACTATTAAACTTACAGTCAGAAAAGTACCTCTCTTGTTTTTGATGTCTCTGTACTGACTTACATGCCTCTTGGGGAGGGGTGGGAAGGTTGTCGCATCTGCTTACCAAAGAATAGCAGTATGTCTTTCATGAGAAGAGTGTACAGGTGTGTGAGTGGGTTGGAGTGGGTGCATAATTTAATTAGGTCTTCTGTAAAAGCATAAGGATTAACAATAGAAAGAGAGACAATTGCTAATTGGGAAAAAAAGATGGCTGTTGCAGCAGGAGCATGATTGCTGCTCATCTTTTGTTCAGGCTCTGTATGCGGGTCAAGATAATCTTTTCTTTTATACTTTAAAGGGAACTAAGAGTACTTGGGGAGCCAAGTGATGTTACCGTCGTTTGTATAATGAGTCTCGCAGAATCATTTCCAAGCAACATTCTCGGAAAAGGTACAAATTTGTAGGATAGATTTTGCTTTCCCATGTCACATAAGGTGAAGGATCAGTAGTACTAAGGGCTCTTCAAAGTTTGTGTTTTGGGGACCTGGATGAAATAAACTTTTTAGAAAATGTTTTCATTGGCTAGGGCGGGATATTCCTTGGCCCCCAAATTCCAAAAGCAATGTGTTTTCTTCATTCTCCTTCATAGCAAAGTGCATTGACAATTCTTTCTTAGGTGTGAGGCTGAATTTTGAGAACTGTCAGGGGTCATTTCGTAGAAAAAGAGCTAGGGGAACTCATTAGCATAACTCATTAGCATATGCCACACCCCCTGACATCAGGGGCCCGGCGGTGGACCTGCAAGGCTGGCGGGAGTGCGAGGAAGCCCCGCCAAGGCCCTCCCTGGCCCCAGGCAGGCAGGGGTGGGGAGAGGCAGGGAGGAAGCAACTTACCCTCCCTCTTCTCCTGCCTCCTCCTGGCTGAATGAGGGCTGGAAGCGGGGCGGCCAGAAGCAGGGGGCGGGGCTTCATCATGTGCCCGCCCCCTGCACCTCACCTGGGGGAACTGCATTCCCCCGCGTTCCCCCCGAAATGACCTCTGCGAACTGTATGATTTGATTAAAATATCCCTGTTATGATTTGATTTTTTCACTTGTGAGAACCCAATCTGCAAGCCATTTTTCTTGCACTAATTTCTGTTGCCTCACAGTGCATTTTTTTAACGGAAGGTAACTCATTTTTAATGTTACTTTTGCATATAAATGGCATTATATTCAGGGTTCAAATTATCTCATATTTCTTACTGGTACTGTCTCTGTTGCCGGGTGGTGGTGGTGGTAGTCTTAAAAAATAGTAGACCGAGATTGAATCCGATAAAGATGGAGATTCTGAGGTGGGAGCTTCAGGACTGGGGCACTGACTTCCCACTCTTCATGGGGTGCCACTAGGAGTTTGGGTGTGATCCTGGATGCCTCCTTAACTATGGGGGCCCAGGTCACAAATATTGCCAGACTGGCATTTTTTCATCTACACCAAGCTCAGCAATTAGCCCCTTTCCTGTCCCACCCTGACCTAGCCACTGCAATTCATGCAATGGTCACCTCCAGGCTGGATTGCTGTAACTCGCTGTATGCTGGCCTGCCCTTGAGACTGACCCGGAAGCTCCAGCTGCTCCAGAATGGGGTGGCACGAGTCCTGACAGGAATGCCATGGGTGACACATACACAACCAGTGCTGCGCCAGCTACACTGAATCCCAGTGGAATACTGAGTCAAGTGCAAGGTTTTGGTATTGACTTTTAAGGCCTTGAGTGGTCTGGGACCTGTGTATCTTTGGGACTGCCTCCTCTGGTATGTCCCTGGGAGAGTGTTACACTCCACTGAGAACACTCTACTGGTGATCCCTGGCCTCAACCAGAGCCAGGGCTTTTTCATCCCTGGCTCTGATCTGGTGGAACTCTCTGTCAAATACCACCAGGGTCTTGTGAGATTTAATGCAGTTCCACAGGGCCCATGAGGCAGAGATGTTCTGCCAGGCTTTTGGCTGAGGACAGCAACGGTTCCATCATGGCTGGCACCCCTTTCTTATTTTCCTCCATCTTTGTGCTTCGGCCCTCTCCTCGCCCTGCCCACAAGACCACAACACAGTCTGGAGTGAGTACACAGAAAATTACTGATGCCGTCTGAGATTGTGTTGATTTTATTAATTTTAACATTGTTTTAACTGTTGTACATTACCCAGAGCCTTGTGTGTACAGGGACTGGGCGATTCACAAATACAAAGTAATAAATAAATAAAAGAAGAAGCAAGAGAGGTACCACTTTGGCTGCACTCTTAATTATTACCAGTACTGGATTATTCTCACACCCAATAGGGTTGCCAGCCTCTGGATGGGTCCTGAACATCTCCTGGAATTACAACTGATCTCTAGATGACAAAGATTACTTCACCTAGAGAAAAGGGCTGCTTTGGAGGGTTGATTTTACAGTATTATTCCCTTCTGAGGTTCTTCCTGAAGGATTATTTGGGTAACAGAGTGCTCAAGGCACATAATGCAGCACAGCCAACGTGGTTAGTGTGTGCTGACAAGAAACAAAGTTACACATGAAGCCTCTTTACTTTTGCAAAACTAATATGAGTCCTTTATTGTAAGGAACTCCATTCTAGACAGGACTGAGTAGAGATAGGTTTCTAATCTAGTCTAATTAGCTAGGATGGATAGAGATGCAGGAATCATGTCCTGCCCTCATAGTACCAAGATGGAGAACACTAGCATAGGACAGAAGGCACCAAACCAGAAGGAAGGGAAAGTTCCCTAAGAGTAGCAATCTACACATCAAAGAGATAGTATCAGAAAGTCCTGGCCTCTCTATCTCTCTGACTCTCTTAGGCCGCGTGGTCAGACATATCTTTAGCTCTAACTCAGCTGTGAATTCCTGACGGATTTAAAGGGTACGATCAGACAGCAGCATCTGGGAAAGGTCCCACAACCGTCAGCACCCCATGCTGCCCTGCTATGGAAGTGGAGTTAAAAGACACCGGGGAAAGTCTGGTCCTAATGCTTGCCGATGGGCCACGGATGGACTGTCCCCTGTCTGATTGCTGAAATACGCACTCAAGCCATCAGGATGGTCTCCTCATTCCATCACAACTCAGGGCTGTTTCCCCTCCCCTCTCTTTGCTTAGCAGTATGCACATAACCACATACTCCATACGGAACTCTCAGTGTGGAGGTGTGATTCCTCGTTTATGTGCATGGGAAACAAAACTTGCCTGCACATGCCATCAGATTGGGCAGTGATGGGCTGAGCCTGCAGCTACAAAAGATGTGTGATCTTGCAAATCCGTGTCAATTTCCACCGGGAGAAATAGGCTCGCTTTCCCTCCGCACCAAATGGCACATCTGACTGCCGCCTTATAAACCCCCTCTGAAGTCTGAGGCTGAGAGACAGTGCAAAGTCCTTCACTTCCAAAACGTCCCTTCCCCAAACCCCACCCTTCCCAGGCTCTCCACCCTCAAATTTCTAGGAATTTTCCAACCCAGAGCTGCCAACCCTACCCCTTCTTGTAGTTAAGACTAGGATTAAGCAAATTGAAGGATCATCAATAAATAACAGCAACAAAATGAAGCAAACTAAAATCAATGACAGATGACAATATATGAAATCAAAAAGAAAACTGAAAGGACCCTTTTGGCTCACCTCTAATGCTTGCCTTAACATAACCAGCGTGGTCTGTACTTGGGAGTAGTTTTCAGTGCATATAGCTGATATGGATTCTGCAGATGTGGACACATCTGCTATACAGTGCAGTGCTAATCTTGACCTTGCTGAAGTACCTGGATAACTCTTCTGATGTACATGCAGATGCAGGGCCATCTGTTTTTATGGTTGCCTCAAGCAGGATTGAGTCCATTATATAGCTGTTTAGGCATCTACCTTTTGGGGGGGAAATGCAAAATGAATGCATTTTATTGAGAAACCATAGCTTATTTTGTATATCTTTTAAAGACTAAATCAGCCTTGTATATCCTATAATATTTAAACATTGAAACAATCAATGCATTTTTGATGGAGCACTTGGTGAATTTAACAGTGAATGGAAAGTTCAACAGCTGCGTCACATTTTTAAAAAAAGCTGCTTAACCCTAACCCTAACCCTTATTTCTCAACTGTCAATGTGGAGATCTGTTCTACAGAAGTTTTATTTCTTATTAGAAATACAAACGGTTTTGTGTCCTTTTTTGCAGCCATATCTGTAGATTCGCTGCAAGTGATTCTCAGGAATGTTAGTAGCAAGATTCAAAGAGTAATTTATGTATTTGTCGCCAATTCCTTTGTTTCTAATCAATGTGTTATACTCCTCAGATATAAACAGAGGCATGGCTCTCAGTCAGGTGTGTATTGCAAATGGAACTTCTGTAATTGGGGACTAATTAGCTCAACTGGTTTTACTGAGTTTCTGTCCTTATTTTTCAGTGTCTTCATTGTGTAAGATTTACATCTGACAACTTCAAAGACTTGGCGGCCTTTGGTAGTTGGGCAGATACTATCTCACTGTCTTTGTGCATCAGGTAGCTATGCTTGCCTGGATCAAATGACCCAGGAAGGGGATAGAGTAGACAGCCCACCTGTAAAGTGAGACCCCTTGAGCTGCTCTAGCTTTTCGATTGGATAGATAAGGGGACGTATGTATTGCAGACCACCAAGCTCTCACCATTATTCTGTCTGTGCTCTGGGACTGAGAAGACAGATGAAGATATATAGCGAATGCTAAATCACCTTTGCCCAGGGAGAGGTGAATGAAATGCCAAAGACAAGTTGATCCCCTGGACTGTTGCAGCTGCTACGTTTCATTGCTGCATTTTGTTACAGCAGACTGTAGGATTTTGATTAATATTGCTGAGGCCACTTTATTTTCTTAAGCCCTTGGAGAAGGGGGGGGAAAAAGAATAACTTTTTAAGATAGTTGTAAATTGCTGGCCTAACTTTTTTTGCAGGGGGGGGGCAGGGGGGCAAAAATGTTGTGACTGCAGTTTCAAAAGGTAATTCTTACCTTGAACCAAATAGACTGAGATAGTATAGCCTCTCATTGGTTCATGGTGATTTCACAAGATAGTTTCTAAACAGTAACTTTAGAAGTAATTAGCAGTGCTATCCTGTGAAGAGTTCGCAGTGCTATCCTGTGATACCCTTCTAAACCCATTTACTTCAGTGGACTTAGAAGACTGTGATGTTGCTTAGGATGACATTGTAGACCTATTAAATGGCAACAGTAGATGAAGTTGGTTGGATTACTCTGAACATCCACCAAGTCCAACATGTTGGGTCCTAAAATTTATGGTCTGGGACCTGTCTACCTGCGGGACCGCCTTTCCCCGTATGTTCCCCCGAGAGCGCTGAGATCCGAGACGCAAGATCGCCTAGTCCCCCCCGGCCCTAGGGACGCCAAATTGACATCCACGAGAACTAGGGCGTTTTCCTTAGCAGCACCAACCCTATGGAACCAGCTCCCGCATGAGATCCGCGCCCTCCGGGACTTGCTTCAGTTCCGGAGAGCGGTGAAGACGGAGTTATTCCGCCAAGCTTTTAATAGTCTGGATTAAGCATGAAGCACTTTATGGTTGCCGCCATGAGCATGAGCATGAATATGTTGTCGATATGTAATTCTCGATTTTAATGCTGTGTATAGATTGTTTTAGAAATATTGTTTTACTGGTTTTTAATGTTGTAAGCCGCCCTGAGCCGCTTCGGCGGGAGGGCGGGGTAAAAGTCAAATAATAAAATAAAAATAAAAATAAAAATAAAATGGCCATGTAGATGTTTGCAGGAATTCAGCAAGCTGGGCCTGAGGGCAATGGTCCTCTCTGCTACCCATTATTTGTTCTCAGCATCTGCTTCTCAGAGATAAACTTTTTCTGGTGACAGTTTCCCTTCAAAGGGTTGATGTTGCTTATAGGGTTTTGGGTTTGTTTAAGGATGATAAATAGATGTATTTAGATTTCTATATCCCACCCTTCCCACGAATGGGAAAGGTTGAGAGAGTATTGTGGAGAGAGAGAATAAACATGGGGCATTTAGGGCTCAAGAAATCACATTCATCTAACTGTTTTTTTTGGGGGGGTTGCATAATGCTACAGATAATTTCAGTAACAGCTGTTCTACTTGGAGAGGCCAAATTAATCATGGCATAATTTTGTTATTTTTGTCCCTCAAAATTGGGACATCCTTAGGATTCTTCCTGTGCTAGTAGATATCGCACACAGTGATGACATTATTTCTCTTTCCTTAAGATTGGGGTCACACCTAGTAGCTTGCTTCTCTGACCTGATTCCAGAGGGGTAGTTGTGTTTAGGGGTATGCAGTCAGATATTATTGACCCTAAAAGTTGTCTGACTGATTGGCTTCAGGTCAGGTGAGCTATGTCCAAGACAGTAAAAGGTTTCCCAGAACAACTCTTGGTTCCATTAACAGTGTGTCATGGACCACCCTGGTTGGCGTGTGAATCCTCATCGGAGGAGGAGGAGGACTTGCCCCTGAGCCCTGCCCTGGCAAAGTCTCCCTGCAAGGCAGATGCCTCAATGCCTCCCTGAGGGGAACCTTTGCCAGCACCAGCACCAGCACTGCCCCCTGACCCAGTCAACAAAAAAGTGGAAAATGGGTAGCCCGCTAACTGAGAGCAACCAGAAAGTCAAACCAAGAAAGATGAATGACAGTCGGAGACAAGAAACAAACTCCTCAAGCACAGAAAAAGAAACACGGACGATTGAAACAAACCAGAGATTAATCTGCACAGAACCAAAAGAGCAACAAAAATAATACCTCTCCCAAACTAACCCACCAAACATTGTCATTGCTTCTTCTTCTAGCCTGCCTGATTAGGTGAATGTGGTAAACTGTAATGTCTCTTCAGTCATTCCCACCAATTTCAGGACTACTACACATCCCTACCAGTTCTATCCTAAACAGATCTGCCCCTGTCTTGAGGGTTTTAATTCTCAGATAAGCACTGCAGGTGTTTTAAAGTGCACACTTAAAATCTAAAATATGAAAACATCCATCATACATGTATGTTGATTGGCGTGCAAGGATTAGCTTCAGGTTCCTTTTTGAGTGTACACATTCTGGGCTTGCTGCCATATAAATGGTGGAATAGCTATTGGTGGAAGGTAAATTGAAGAGGGAAAACAATCCCACTGAACCATGCAGAGCAAAGTGTGCAGCTGCAAATGGAAGTTGGAACTGTGTGTTAAATGCTTTTTATTTTTATGAAGAGAAGTCGTTGTAAGGTAGATCTTGTTTAAAATTATTTGTAAATAGAATTCTACAGTCCTTTAAATCAAAGTGAACGATATACATGGTTGTATACAGTCCATAAACTTATAATTCCATTTTTTTTTAAATGAATTGAATCTATCTTTTCATAGATTGGTTCAGCTGAATAATTTCTGCTGCTCCTGTAATGTCAATTCAGCTAAGACAGCAACGGTTTAAGAACTGGATTCAGCCAGAGTTTTTGTTCTATCTTGCCCGGTTCTTCTTATTTCAGCCCCTGTCAAACATGGCCTTTATCGGTACAGATCCCATGATCCATGGCATAGCCTTTTTGGGTAGCTCAGAGAACCACTCCTCCCCTTTTCACAAGCAGAAACTCTAACCAGATCCAGCCCAAAGTATTTGTTTATTTACTTAATAGCATTTGTAGAACCCCTTCCTTTGAAGACCAAGGTAGTCTCCATCTAACTTTCCAATGCATACCATAAAATCAATCACAGAGCCTACAACCAAACTAACAAAACCAGTGGAATACTGTGGGAAAATAGTATTGTCCTGAAGGAAAACAGGCATGCCTTTCTTGGCAGCCCATTTCCCCAAAAGTAAAGAGACATAAATCTGCATTGCTGAGAATCGTGATCATGGGGTTCTTTCCAAGATATGGATTGCAAACACCTACTTTGTATGGTACTTTCTTGGGGTCAGGGTTGCCCTGGCAGGGGATGCCTCCCCAAGCATCATTTCCCCAGGACTTCCCCCGGTGGCCTTAATGGCCAATCTGCCTCTGTTCTAGGATATCATCAGTTTATTGAGAACACCCAAATCTGAAGTTACAGACAGTCCCACAGGGGAAAAGGTAAGGGCAAAAGGGGTGGATAAAATAGTTTCTCCAGACCGCAGTCTCTGCAGTTACATTATGTCCTAAAAAGAATCATATAACTGCACATACTGAGCCCTGAGCACCATATGGCAGAGCCAGTCGTTCCCTGCTGTTTACAAAACATTTTTTACAAAAAAATTAATTAATTTAAACTTTTTTTAAAAATTAATAAAAATAAAAATGGAGATGGAGATGTTCCGCTAGGCCTATAGTCGAGGCAGCAACAGTCCAACTCCAACGGCCTCCCCTGCTCTGCTCCGTTTAGCACAGCTCTATCTAGCAGCATTTCAATCCATTCTAGCTGCTCTACTCACCCACCTGCTTCTCCTGCGCGGTTTAGATCTGCAGTTACATAGCAAAGGGAACTTCATCCAATTCGGCAAATTGTCTTGCTGGCTCCCCTTGAGGTTTGTATATTGTATCTGCTTGATGGCTATATTTTATTTTTAAAGTTTTTTGTGTTTTTAACAATGTTGTAACCCGCCCTGAGCCTGTTGCTTGGGGGAGGGTAAGCAGAAGCCCAACGAAATAAATAAATAAAATAAAATTGCAGATGTTCTTTCTATTAGACAGCTAGAGCTGTAAGGAGTCTCAAGAAGTCCAAAAACAGAGCTTCTAAGTGATTTAAGTTCTGGCTTTTTGACCACCAGGATTCACAGTGTTTTTACTGAGAGGATTTAAAAAAAAAAACTTTGGGAATCTATTTCAGTGTTCTGTGCTAAACAGCTAAAAATAATTTCTACGGGAAGGATAATTAACTCCAAACTTCACTTTCCAGGTGTGCTGAATCACTAACATGCAAATACCTGTCCTGCATATTATACATAATTCTTAGCATGCAAAAAATAAATAGGGATTATAGATCTTATAAACAAACCAATTTCAATACTAACAAATCAAAGAGACAGAGAGAGAGACAGAGATAAATGATATGTATGCAAATATGCTAAACTGGGCTAGATTGATTTTAAATGCTGAGATAAATAAAAGGCCCCAGTTGAAAAAGTGTCTTGGCCAATCCAAATATCAAAGGGCATTCAGCTGAATATCAACCATTATACCCATCCATCTTACATCTGTTCTCTTGCTGAGATGAGAGACAAGATTGCATTATTACAGACCAAAGAAAATAAACACAAAACCTTTCTTTCTCTTCAGGGAACAGACTTTGTTTATACTTTCTCCACACAGCAATGCATATTTTGAGAAACTAAACACATGTCCATTCAACAGAAGGTACGTTTGGCAATACGGGATTTGTGTCCCATGGTCAGGAGGACACTCTTGCTTTTGAAGACACAGCTCCTGTTGTTAGGCATTTCTGGACTTTGGAATAATGCAGTCTCCAGTTGTTTTGCCAGACAGTGTTGTAAGAAGATGGTCCAATCTAGAGTCATGTGTTGTAAATGGATAATCTAGTCACAGGTAGAATTTGAAGTGGTGCTGGAACATGGGATTTGTTGGAAGAACAGGTGTAGTGGACTAATGAGCCAAATTTTTATAATATATTGAGAAAATCAGGGATATGCAGAGCTCTATGGTGAGAGGGGTGGCAAGAATATCTCAGAGCAATGGATATGCCTTTGAAACAAAAGGCATAAACTGATGTTCTCTAATCCAATAAATAAGAACATAAGACCGATCTACTGGATCAGAATAAGTTTCCATATACGCCTTGTTTTCGGCAATGTCTACCAAGATATTGTTGAGCCTACAGGTATGGCATGGAATTATTTTCCCTCCCCCCACTTCAGTATATTTGTCCAGTATATTTGGTATGTTCTGTACTAGCACATGAAGTTTTTATTTAGCCATCCCGGCTCATGGAGCTTGGTAGACATGTCTTCTATGATTTCATGTAACGTTTCAGAAATCTTTCTAAACTAATGGTCATCACCAGATTGTGTGACTGAATCCCATCTGTACTGTAGGAAAAGGTATCCCCGCACCACCAGTCTATTCTGAATTTACTACCAATTACATCGGGTGACCCCAGGGTCTAGTATAAGGAGAGTGGCAGAAAAACCTCTATCCACTTTCCCCGTACCAGTCATCATTTTACCAACATTTATAAAAATAATAACTCTGCTTAGTGTTCTCCCCCCCCCACAAAGCTCAGAACGCAACAACCTGAATACTGCAGGCCTTTTGTCAGAATGAAGAGGCTTTAATCCCTTTGTAATTTTAGTTGCTCCCTTCTGTACCAGTTTCTGTGTTCTGAGGTCTGTTTTGAGCCATGACAAAAAACAACAACAACACTAGGGATGCTAGCCTCCAGGTGGGACCTGGGGATCCTTGTGAATTACAGCTCATCTTCAGCAGAAGAAGAAGAGTTGGTTTTTATACCCCGCTTTTCTCTGCCCTAAGGAGTCTCAAAGCAGTGTACAATCACCTTCACTTCCTCTCCCCCCAACAGGCACGGTGGGGTTGAGAGCGTTGTGAGGGAATTGTGGCTGGCCCAAGGTCACCCAGCAGGCTTCATTCATTCATTCATTCATTCATTCATTCATTCATTCATTTATGCCCCGCCCTTCCCGCCGAAGCAGGCTCAGGGCGGCTTACAAGGCCAATTGGCATCAAAAACATTAAAGCAATTAAAAACAGGTTAAAATCTTAAAACAATAGCAAAGTGCTATATATATAAGATGGCAACTGTCCTGGATGGTCACAGTAGAATCATAATACATATACAGAATCATAATACATATATAGCTGGTGATGGGCTGTCATGACCCCAGTGGGTTGCCACCTTCTGCTGCCACCACCCTGGGCTTAGGTCCCTTGAGAAAGCCCAGAATACCTTCCCAAGCCCCTTCAAATTGCCCCTGTTGTAGCTGAGAAACGTAGGCATGATGACCAGGCAGAGAAACAATTAAACAAAAGGGGCTTTTTATCACAGTACTGGGCAGGGGAAAAACAAGACGAGGGCTTTAAAATACATAACAGTGTTGAAAGGCCAAAAGAAACTCAAAGCTAACATTGTTGTTGTTCAGTCGCACAGTCGAGTCCGACTCTTCGCGACCCCATGGACAATCTCCCGCCAGGCTCTCCTGTCTTCCGCCGTCCTCCGAAGTTGGCTCAATTTCATGTTCGTTGCATCGCTGACACTGTCTAACCATCTCATCCTTTGCCGTCCCCGTCTTCTTTGACCTTCAATCTTTCCCAGCATCAGGGTCTTCTCCAGTGAGTGCTCCCTTCTCATTTGGTGGCCAAAGTATTTGAGCTTCAGTTTCATTATCTGGCCTTCCAGGGAACAGTCAGGGTTGATTTCTTTGAGGATTGACTGATTTGTTCTTCTTGCAGTCCAAGGGACTCTCAAGAGTCTTCTCCAGCACCATAGTTCAAAAGAATCTATTCTTCGGCGCTCGGCCTTCCTTATAGTCCAACTCTCACAGCCATACATGACTACTGGGAATACCATTGCTTTGACCATGCGGACTTTTGTTGGCAGGGTGATGTCTCTACTTTTTATCATGCTGTTTAGGTTCGCCATCGCTTTCCTCCCAAGGAGCAGGCGTCTTTTAATTTCATGGCTGCAGTCACAGTCTGTGGTGATCTGGGATCCCAGGAACGTGAAGTCTGTCACTACTTCCACGACTTCCCCTTCTATTTGCCAAGGAGTGATGGGGCCGGATGCCATGATCTTAGTTTTTTTGATGTTGAGCTTCAAGCCCACTTTTGCGCTCTCCTCTTTTACTCTGAGCAAGAGGCTCTTTAGATCCTTTTCACTTTCAGCCATTAGAGTGGTATCATCTGCATATCTGAGGTTGTTGATCTTTTCCCCAGCAATCTTAATTCCCGCTTGTGATTCATCCAGGCCAGCATTTCGCATGATGTACTCTGCATATATATTAAATAAGCAAGGTGACAGTATACATCCTTGTCGTACTCCTTTTCCTATGCTGAACCAATCAGTTGTTCCGTATCCGGTTCTAACTGTCGCTTCTTGGCCCTTATACAGGTTTCTCAAGAGACATGTGAGGTGGTCTGGTACTCCCATCTCTTTAAGGACCTGCCATAGTTTGTTGTGATCCACACAGTCAAAGGCTTTAGCATAGTCAATGAAGCAGAAGTAGATATTTTTCTGGTACTCTCTTGCTTTCTCCATAATCCAGCGAATGTTGGCAATATGATCTCTCGTTCCTCTACCTCTTCGAAACCCAGCTTGTACTTCTGGTAGTTCTCTATCCACGTACTGTTGAAGCCTAGCTTGTAGGATCTTGAGCATGACCTTGCTAGCGTGTGATATGAGTGCAATTGTGCGATAGTTTGAACATTCCTTGGCATTGCCCTTCTTTGGGATTGGAATGTATACTGATCTTTTCCAATCCTGTGGCCACTGTTGCGTTTTCCAAATTTGCTGGCAAATGGAGTGCAGAACTTTAACAGCATCATCTTCTAAGACTTTGAATAGCTCAGCTGGAATACCATCACCTCCACTAGCTTTGTTGTTAGTAATGCTTTCTAAGGCCCATTTAACTTCACATTCCAGGATGTCTGGCTCAAGGTCAGTGATTATACCGTCGTGTTTGTCAAGGACATTGAGGTCTTTCTTGTATAGTTCTTCTGTGTATTCTTGCCATCTTTTCCTAATCTCTTCTGCTTCTGTTAGGTCCCTACCGTTTTTGTCCTTTATCATGGCCAGCTTTGCATGGAACGCTCCCTTGATTTCTCCAATTTTCTTGAAGAGATCTCTAGTCCTTCCCATTCTATTGTTTTCTTCTATTACTTTGCACTGTTCATTCAGGAAGGCCTCCTTATCTCTCCTTGCTGTTCTCTGGAAATCTGCGTTCAGTTGGGTAAATCTTTCCTTTTCGCCTTTGCCTTTCGCTTTCCTTCTTTCCTCTGCTATTTGTAAAGCCTCATCAGAAAGCCATTTTGCTTTCTTGCATTTCTTTTTCTTTGGTATGGTGGTGATTGCTGCCTCCTGTACGATGTCACGAACCTCTGTCCATAGTTCTTCAGGCACTCTATCTATCAAATCCAGACCCTTGAATCTATTCTTCACCTCTACTGTATATTCATCAGGGATGCGATCTAGGTCAAACCTGAATGGCCTCGTGGTTTTCCCAATTTTCTTCAGTTTAAGTCTGAATTTTGCAATGAGTAGCTCATGATCTGAACCACAGTCAGCTCCAGGTCTTGTTTTTACTGACTGGATAGAGCTTCTCCATCTTTGACTGCAAATTATATAGTCAATCTGATTTCGGTGTTGCCCATCTGGTGATGTCCATGTGTAGAGTCGCCTCTTAGGTTGTTGGAAAAGGGTGTTCGCTATGACCAGTGTGTTCTCTTGACAAAACTCTGTTAACCTTTGCCCTGCTTCATTTTGCTTTCCAAGGCCAAACTTGTCTGTTATTCCAGTTACCTTTTCACTTCCTACTTTAGCATTCCAGTCCCCTATGATGATGAGGACATCATTTTTTGGTGTTAGTTCTAGGAGGTGTTGTAGGTCTTCATAGAACCGGTCCACTTCAGCCTCTTCTGCATCAGTGGTTGGGGCATAGACTTGGATTACTGTGATGTTGAATGGTTTGCCTTGGAATCGGACAGAAATCATTCTGTCATTTTTGAGATTGTATCCCAGTACTGCCTTTTGCACTCTCTTGTTGACTATAAAGGCCACACCATTTTTTCTACGAGATTCCTGGCCACAGTAGTAGATATAATGGTCTTCTGAGTTAAATTCGCCCATTCCTGTCCACTTTAGTTCACTGATTCCTAGGATATCGATGTTCAGTCTTGCCATCTCATTTTTGACCACGTCAAGCTTACCTTGATTCATAGATCTTACATTCCAGGTTCCTATGTAGTATTGTTCTTTGCAGCATTGGACTTTCCTTTCACCATCAGACACATCCACAACTGAGGGTCCTTTCGGCTTTGGCCCAGCCGCTTCACTCTTTCTGGGGTTACTTGTACTTGTCCTCTGCTCTTCCTCAGTAGCATATTGGACACCTTCCGACCTGAGGGGCTCATCTTCCGGCGTCATATCTTTTAGCCTTTTGATACTGTCTATGGGGTTTTCTTGGCAAAAATACTGGAGTGGGTTGCCATTTCCTTCTCCAGGTGGATCACGCTTGGTCTGAGTTCTCTGCTGTGGCCTGTCCGTCTTGGGTGGCCCTTCACGGCATAGCCCACAGCTTCATTGAACTGCGCAAGCCCCCTCGCCACGACAAGGCAGTGATCCATGAGGGGGAAAGCTAACATAGCTACCTAATACTCCTTAACTGTTACTACTCAAGCCCTACAGCTCTCTTATGCCAGGCTTCTGCCTGTACTCACTGTCCCCAGTGAGGGATCTTTCTCTCAGACCAGTCTCCTCAGCTTAGCTCTGTGAGAGGCAAAAAACTGCAGAGAGGAAAAGAACACAGTTTAACTGACCACCAAGTATATAATCTCCTCAGAGAATTCCTTGACCCCAATTGGTTACTGCTGAGGCAAAGCCTTGTAGGGATTGTAGGCTGTGTGCTTCCCACTCCCAGACAGGTCTCTCAGGTCTCACTAGGCCCAGTCCTGCACAGATCTCCAGACGCCTACACAGATCATGACATGAGCTCTTTGGCGTATTAGAGTAGGTGGCCAAGAATGGATTATAGGGCAAAACTACCGAGTTGGTATTGGGCTTTTTATGTAGCTTCTTACTTGAACACTTGGCAGATGAGCTCCGTCTTGCAGGCCCTGCGGAATTGTGATAAATCCTGCAGAGCCCTAATATTCTCAGGGAGCTCATTCTACCAAAGTGGCGCCGCCACCGAAAAGGTCCCGGTCCTGGTTGTGGCCAGCCTAACTTCAGGTGGAGGAGTGGGGAATCAAACCCAGTTCTCCAAAACAGAGTTTGCCAGTCTTAACCACTACACAACACTGGCTCTCCAGACTACAGAGATCAGTTCCCCTTGAGAAAAAGTATCTTTTGGAGGGTGGAGTCTATGGCATTGGGCCCCAATGAGGCCCCTCCCCTCCCCAGGCTCCATTTCCAAATTTCTATGCATTTCTCAACCTGGAGCTGGCAAACCTACCCCCGCCCTCCCACTGGTGGCTAGGGTTGCCAAGTGTGACTTACCTTGCCGGCGGGGGACTCCTGGGTGGATCCCTGCGTGTGCGCGTGCGTGCGAAGCGCGCGTGTGCCGCATGCATGTCACAGGGAAGTGACGTCATGACACCGGGCACGCTGGGGGTGGGGCCACAACCATACAAGGGAAAACCATAGAGTTTTCCCTTGTATGGCCATGGCCCCACCCCCAGCATGCCCAGCATCATAACATCACTTCCCTGTGATGCACACGCCGGGGCGGGGTTCCCCCCAGGGCCCTATTCCCCGGTGTCGGGGAACGAGCCTCTGGGGCGGGGTTTTTTCCCCCCCCGGGGGGGACTTGGCAGCCCTACTGGTGGCTGGGGGAACTGATCCCAAGACTTCAAATATGGCTGTAAACAGGTTTTAACAACTCATGCTTCTTCCTTACTTTAATCAACCTTTTAATTAAACATGTTCTGATTTCCTTTCTACTTTGCAATCCCAGCTTCTTCTTTTTTAAAAAAATGGGGGAAAGAGACTGCATTTCCAGCCATTTGAAAATGACAATGCAATCAGAAAATTGGGGGGGGGATCACCAACCACAGTGCTCCTCCTACTAGGCATCTCAACAAACCAGTCCACTCTAAGCAGACCAGTGTAGCAATTCTTATTATAGCCAAAAATGCTGCCAAAATCCAGACAGGACACGAAAATGAGGATAACATAGAAAACACTGGACTGCAGTGGTTAGGCAGCAAGGTTTTATGAACAAATGCTGGCAATTCTATGCATATCTAGTATGTAAGTCCTGTCTCTGACTGAATGACGAGGAGAGTTGACTGAATCCTTTTTTATTGCTTTTTTTTTTTTAAAGCAGCCTCTAGGTTTCCAAAAAGAAATACAATTCAAATTGCTTGGAGGGTTCCACCTTTTAAAAAAAAAATATCTGCACAATTGTTAGCCTTCACTACAGAAGCTGGGGCTGGAAGCCGGGGAAGCCGGCAGAATGGAGTCATCATTATTTCTTGAAAATGGTTGCAGTCGCAACAAAGAAGAAATCAGAACTTACTCTGTGCTACCAGCGCATATATCAACCTTCACGGAAAGGGCAGTGGTGTGTCCCCATGTCCTCATCTGCACTCTGCTGACGATGCTATTAGTCTGCCTGTGCTATTATTTTTCAGGAAGGTGGGTTGTGGAGAATGCAGGGGGATGTAGCTTGTGAATTGAGTTGTCGCAGGAGTTCTGGGGCTGTCACTGTGACAAACTACCAGCGTGTGTTTTCCTTGCAGTCCGTCATCACTATCGGTTGCCTCGTGTATTACTAATATTACCGCAGAAAGCCTATTTAGCACAGCATGCAAGATGTGTATGGGGCACAAAATTCAAGTGGGCTTTACCTAAAAACTCTTACAATGCCAATAAGTAAATATTCAAAATATTTAGGAAGAAAGCATATTATAAGTTGTCCTGTGGCTATTCTATTCAGAATGCTGCTGAGGGAATCAGTTTTGAATGCTTTCCCTCGTCAGCAACTCCTGGCGGGAAAGATAGCATTTTAGAGGGATTTAGATTGTTTCCTGTACTACACTGGCCAAAGATATGATCTGATCCAAT
>NW_015174287.1:591506-627197 GCF_001447785.1 Gekko japonicus | reverse complement strand
TCTCTCTAAGAAGCTGCTCCAGAAGGTTTGGAATACTCTTTGAAAGAGTGAGATAACGCATGAAGGGCTGAAGCATGGGTATGTGTATGGGGGGGTGGGATCAGCAAAAATCTCTTCCCACATAATCTTGTTTCAGTGCTTCCTCTACTCATATGAGAACCTACATAAAGAAAATCAGGGTGGAGTTTTTGCTGATTTCCCCTCAAGCCAAACCGCCAATATTTAGGAAATTTATATGCCGCCTCTCCAGCGTCTTGCTCAAGGCAGCTTACAAGTAAAAACAATAACCATGTTAGATACGAGACTTGAGGCAGCAGGTGAACAGTGATAACAGCTTTATTTGAACATGAAGTCAGAAGAACCAGAACGAGACGAACTATGGAGCAACAGGCTCCTTTTTAAACAGTCCGGGCTTGGCAAGCCACACCCACATGTCAGCTAAGGTCCAATCAAATACAGTACATAAAGACCAATCACTTCGCTTCCCTCCAGAACTTCCTTTGTTCCGATAGGTCAGTTTACAATACCATGTCAGAGTCAAGCTCAATACATTTATTACATTACATTTCATACACAACAAACCATAAAAATCACTAAAAACATAATGATCAATATGAAAACAAAAGAAGACATTAAAAATAAGCCAGACACATTAAAGCAGCACAGAACAAACATCAGGCAGCCTAAAAATGACCAACAATTAAACTGGACTCCTATCATAAACAGACCCTCAAAAAGTTTAAAAAAGAACTTATTAATACATTTCTATCCCACCTTTCCTTGTTCAAGGCAGCTTACAATATTAGTTAAAAATGTTTCCTGTTAAAAACAAGCTAAAATAACAAACTCCAAATATCTCCCTCTCCCCTCACCTTTGAAAGATGTCTGTCACTCAAACCCTTTTGATAACAGAGAAAACCTTTCTGCGGGCTCAGGAAGGATAAGGGGTTCTGCTGGACCTCCTGATGGCACTGGTATTTCTGGCCACTGTGTGACACAGAGTGTTGGACTGGATGGGCCTTTGGCCTGATCCAACATTGGCGTCTCTTATGTTCTTATGTTCTTAATGTAGCGGGAAGAAACGGAGACCAGTATTTGGTGAAAATATGGCCACAATTGTTATTGAATACAGTAAAAGAAGCCTTGGCACAGCATGGGGATGGATCTGACATCTACCTGCCTACCACCCAATAACTACACACCCAGCCCACCTGCTGGGGGATACAGCCATGGAGTGCCAAGATCTAAGATTCATATGATCTCAAGCCACTGCATGATCCCCTGGTCACCTGGTGCTAGAAGCCAGCTGGCAGCTTCCAAGCTGGTCATGCAGCTAAGTGGCTCCACCCCCAAGACCCCTTAAGGGAGTCCCCAAACTGGAGGAGGCAGGCATGGCCTCTCCCACCAAAGGTCCATCCCAGTGCCCAAAACCACCACAGAGTGGGGCAATCCCACGCTCTGCTCTGCCAAAGTTCTTACACCTGCAGCTGACTCAGCAGACTGTCCCAAATACCATGTAGCCAGATGTCTGTGAAGCATTCCAAGAGGTGCACCCTGTCTGTCCTAAATAGGGCTGCCTGTATGAATGAAATGGTTGCAGAAGTTCTAGATGATGTGTAGTCAGTTGCCGAGGCCCAGCTGTATGAAGCCATGTATGCACCAGCACAGAACATGATACTGTGTTCCACAATCCAAACCAATTTTCTTGAACCCAAAGGGGCTGAAATATGGACATGTAAGACTTACATAAGTCATGGCAGAGGGCATATGTGAACCTAGTATGCCAAAGATTGCTAGTGGCCAGTGGTGCGGATCTTATCTGAAGGGAAACCCAACTTAGAAGCCATTGGCTCTGATCCAAAAAGAGTGCATGCCAATGTCTCACGGCGTTGGCCCTCAGCAGCAATGTCCATGCATATGATGCTGGTAAATTGAAAACAAGATAAGCATGACCTGTCAGTGTGCATGAGGAAACTCCCAGGGGTGGCAGGTTGGACTGAAAGGTAGTTAAACATGCATGGTACTGGGCAGGGCAAGGTAGCAAATATGAAGTTTAGAATCCTGTAATGAAATATCCCAAATGGCCAGAGTCTGCCTGTTGTTATTGCGGTGCTATGTAGCCAGTAGCTCACGGCTGTGGAAAGCCCCAAACAAAGCCCAGGTAAAAATCTGCCCCAAAAAGGATGGCCTTGAAAGCAGAAAAACACATGCTGGGAAGCTGGCGTGAACCTCTGCAAGATAGGCATGAACCTCTGCAAGACAGGCAAAGTGATGGGCCAGCGAGAGTCAGGCTTCCAGTGGGAGGACCACCTTCAGCCCTCAATGGCACTCTGAGCAAGAAAAGAGTTGCAGGGGTCATGGAAACTTAGGGCCCTGATGTAGAAGGAAATGAACTACAAGTAAATGCTCATGGTCCTTGGGGTGAGCCCATGTTCCTGAAGATGGGCCAAATACTGCAATACCACGGCCTCGGGGGCAGGCCACAGGTCCACCAACCCCCGTGCCTCGGCAAAGGACAGAAAGAGTGAAACAGCACACTATTAGGCCTGGTGAGTAAAGGGGGCGAGAGACCCAAAGACTCCCTGAATAATTAATTGTTGCTAAGCATCCAGAGGTCATCTGGAAAGTGGTCCAGATTCTGGTTCATTGTGGGGGCCAGAACCCAGACTTCTATTCCTGAAGACTGAGACAAGGCATCTACAATTTCATTACTGGTGCCTGCAATGTATTGTGCTGAGAATGAGCTGTTAGACACCAGGTGTCATGGGCCAGCCAGCTGTCACCTCCTCTTCAAAGGAAGAATCGGAGGGGTTGGGAGGGGTTGGTGGAATACCCACCCAAGCAGCTGGGTCGAGAAAAAGATCCAGCGGGGGAAGCACTGGGAAATGAGAACACTTCGTAGCCACAGCCAGGCTACACATTCTGGCAGGAGATGACAGAAAGGGTGCTGAGGCCAGAGCCTCAGTCTCCACCAGGTTCTCCTGAATCAGTGGAGCACAGAAGAAGGAAGGAGTGCTGGGCAGCTTTGGAGAGAAGATGGAGTGCTCGCCTAATGGCACAGCAGTGATCAGTGTCAGTTCCTGGAACAGAGTCTTTACAGGAGCAGGATTGTGATGCTGAAAGAAAGCAGCAAGGAGCTACACTTGGAGGATAAGGAATCCACTGGGAAGAAGCAACACCGGGGCTTTGGGGTTGTCAGCAAAAGGAGGCAGTTAAAAGGCACACGTGGAGCAAGGCTCGCCACCCCCTCTGTCAGCTTAGCAAACACTTAGCAATCAAGAAAGCTACCTTGCCGCCTTGCACCCTGTCCTCTTTAACCTGTTCTTCCAGCTAGAAACCTGGATCCTGCCCAGGCTTCCAAGCTATGGACCCTGAAAGACCCTCCTTTTCCCCTGACCTTTGGACTGAACCTTTGGCTCCCTGACTCCAGACTGATTAGGAGACCATGCTCTTGCCTTCTGTCTTACTGATTACTGTTTTATTTGTGCATCCCAGAAACTTCAGGTAGAGTAAAAGTGCCAGGCTCTGCCCTGAACATGACACCAGACAGGTCAAGACGAACTTGCACACTGACTGCATAACCCACCCAAAGCATGAGCGTGATGACCTGCCATCTTTTTTGCTGTTAGCACTGGCAGAGGGTCAGGATCCCCAGAAGGGCTGCTGTGAGTTCCCACCTCAAGGGCACAATGGCCTAAGGTGGGGACCAAACCATGCATCACAGCAATATTTGAACTTCTAGCAATGACGCTGACACTTACCCTGATTGTACTCCCAGCAAATGTGCCAGGTGATATTGTTGAATTTCGAAAAGAGTGCTCAGTGCTTCTGCTCGGTGGACCCTTTTTTCTCATGACAAGGGCCAGTCTTGCCCTCGTCATCCTCTGGTTTAAGGAGAGTAAAAATAGCTACATAGTATCTGTGACAGGCCATTTCTATCAGCTGAGGGGACCCATACAACCTCCTTGAGTGAACCAGTTTTATTTTAAACTATAAACCTTCCCCTCAGATACCAGGTGTTCTAAAGGTAGAGAGTTTATAGGCTTTGGGTTTGCTGCTGTGAGATAAGTCTTCTGGTGCTCATGTAGAATACGGTGGTCACTGGGCACAGGTGAGAGCAGCAGTCTCTCCCAGAATTAAACAGCTGATGTGCACAAGCATGTGGCCCACTGATCAGCTGATGTGCCCCTTTAAATCCCTGTCAGGAAGGAGCACATGAAGCTGCAAACTGAAAAAAAAGAGATTGCCAGCTTTGTTCACTGGGTTGGAGCATGTGGTTGACCTCTATAAGAAGCTGTAGAAGATAGTGACTGGTAAGTCAAACTCGATGGCACTTTATACCTACATTGTGTCTCAATCTACATCTTCAGAAACAGTTTTTTAAGAGACCACATGGGGGGGGGACTGTAGTTGGAGGGGGTTGCAGATCTACTTAACACATTCTTTCATGGTTGGTAGGATGGCCTAGATGCAGCCTGGTTTATCCTTGCATTGCTACTGTGCCTGGAGCAGATTGTGTTGGAAGGAAAATGTATTTAATGAAGCTTTGTTCAGCCGTGTGCTAGGGAAAGTTCTTGCTGTAAAAAGGGGAGGAGGGAGAAAGTGGGCAGCTCCCTTGCCCAGGTACTTCTGAATCTGCCTGGATGAGGACAGTTCTTCCAGTATATAAATGGCAGCTCACTGTAGCCTCTATAGTCAGCTTCAAGGTCAGCGTCCCCTGATGTTCAGGTAAGTTAAAAGAAACCCTGAAAAGCAATTAGAAAATGTCATGGGTAAGGATCCTTGACACATAAATAGCCTCCTTCCCCTGCTGTGAAAGATATTATTGTGAAAATCCAATGAACAGCCTCATTTAATGTGGCTAATTATCTCCTGCTGTTTCCACATGTGCATTAGTTTTGAGAAGTTTAGTTAGATGGGAGTAAATGAGGAGATCCAAAATGAGGCCACAAGGTCCTCTGGTACCAAAGGACCTAGTAACCCTTGGACAATGAAATGCAGTAGTCTCTATGCAGCGTACTCATTGATGATCTCAGTTTATATGGAATTGTCCAGATTTTCTAGTGGTGGGCCCTGGTAAATCAGTATAAGTGCTCTGTATAAATCAGTATACTGTGTAAATCAGTATAAGTTCCCTCTGAGCAGAACTTGGAATTGCTGTAAAAAACAAAATAAAAAGATAAATTGTAACATTTAAAATATAAAAATATAATGGTGATGATAAACGAGGCCGGTGGAAGATGCTGGCCGAGTTTGGAGTCAGTGTGGGTTTGCCCAACAAAGGCAGCCATTGCAGGTCCACCCTTTTAACTATGTTAGCATGTTTAATGATGACATAGCTCTGCATAATCAATTATTTAAATAAACTAGTTGAACCCAGTGCTGTTATCTCATGCCTTCATTTGGGGGTGCTGGGGCAAAAAGAAGGCTTCTATACGTTTTCAATAAATAGGATTCGTTTGTTTTAGATGAGGCATGCATGCATCTCATAGAAAACATTTCCACCCACATATTTATACATTCTGCATTTAAAGTAATGGATGACTAAAAAAATTAGGACGCTTATTTAACTGATCAAAAGACTTTCAGATGGTTTATCAACAAAACACTTTTATCTCCATTTATTTATACACCTTATTTCAGAAGCTAGAATACCATTGGCTTCTCATGAGTAAATTAATGCAGCCAGTGGAAAAGTACCTTCGGTTTTTAGCCCAATTTCTTCACACACTTTATTTCAGAAGCGGACTTCTCATGTGTACATCAATGCAGCTGTGTTATATAGTTCTGTAGTATGTCTTACCAGCTTGAGCTATGAGATAAAAAAGAACCTTGAACTGTATAGCATGTGGTAGAGTTCTACACAAGTCCCTGTAGATTCTGAACACTTGGTTGGAGCTCAGCTGAACAGAATAAATGATTTAATTCTACAATAAATTGTCAAAAATACCCTGCACCTGGGATACAGAGTAGATGGGGGAACTGTAGCTACTTTTACAGAACAAGTAACTTATGTAGTTACAGCAAGTAGAAGGGACTGAATGCATGAACATGCAATGCTGCCTTATACTGACTTAGGCCATTGGATTTATCAAGGTCAGTATTGTCGTCTCTGGCTGGGTCTCAGGTACAAATCTTTCACTTACCACTTGCTCCTTTGAACTGGAGATGCCAGAGATGGAATCTGGGACCTTCTGGATGTAAAGCGGGTGCTTTACCACTGAGTCATGAAAACAGGATATATGGCCTGCTATTTCTTTTCACCTACCACATTTGCAGTGGCTTCTAGAGTGGCACTTTTCTTCCCGAGAAAGCTGCTCTGTCTTTAGCAGTTTCACAACAGGCAAGAATTCAACAGATGCAGCTTTGGCATCATTGGACATTTTGAACATCCCCCACCCTCAAACACCTCAAATTGGTAGAGCATTTGGAATGGCATGAAGTTAAATAGTGTATGTCATCAGGCATAGCATCTTCTGAGGCCCAGCTTCAGGTGGCCTTGCGTTTCGAGATTAGGCAGTTGGCAACCCAGGAGAAGGTCTTCTCAGTCGTTGCTCCAAAGTTCTGGAACTTTCTCCCCAGTGAGACTCATCTGTTTTCTTCTGTCACTGTCTTCCACCAGTGGGTGAAGAGGGGTTTTTTTGGTCTCATCGTGCATTCCTTCAGTGATTCCTCCTTCCTACCTTGTTTTGTTATTTTTATGTTTGTGTATGTGTATTTTAGCTTTAGTATTCATAGTTTTAAAGTTATGTTTTTTGTTTTTATGACCTTTTCTCTGTCTATGTAGCCTGAAGATCAGCTGTAATTCTGGGGAATCTTCAGGGCTCTCCCCCCCCCCGAAATTGACAACCCTAATAGAAAGGCAAAATGTAAATTTTATAAATAATAATAAAGATGAAGAATTGGTTTTTATACCCCACTTTTCTCTACCCTAAGGCATCTCAAAGTGGCTTATAATCACTTTCCCTTCCTCCCCCCCCAACAGACTATATAATATAATATAATATAATATAATATAATATAATATAATATAATATAATATAATATAATATAATATAATATAATATAATATATGACAACATATATAATTAAATATATGGGGAGGGGGAAACTAATCAGAGCTATAACGACCCCATCCACTTCCCTCCCTCAGAGGCAAGATTTTCTCTCCATTTTTCTTGCCCTTTTACTGACTGAACTGCCCAAGTAATATGTTTTCTTCTTTGCTGGAGAACTCTAGCTGGCCCACTGAGTCATAGTGCAATATTTTGGCTGTTGGCTCAGCCCAAGAACCTTAGGGGAGGATCAGGAGCTTGCTTGAACTAAAATAATTTAAATGGCACTCAAGGCATTTTGAAATTCAGAAAATAACAAAATATTCTAACATTAACGTAGAGGAGAAAGGTCTGGTGAAATCAGGGATTGAAATTTCTGAGGTAAAACAAGTACATGCACAGACTTTAGTCCTTATGTTTCAGGCTAATGAGAGTTTCCTAAGCTTTTCCCAGTGACAAATCTTTATGTTGAAAGGCTTTTGTTCCAGTGTTTCCCCCCAAATGCTTCAGTACACATTCTATGAGTATTCTCTAACTATTTTGGTTTCCAGAAGGCTGGTACACTTTTTTTCAGTACCCAAACCCCTTCTCTTGAAACACCAGTATCTGTCCTAAGGTTTTAACTGACTCTTAAGGTTTCTACAGGCAGTTTCTAACCACACCAGACCAAGGATCTCTGCACTTTTCAGAGCTCACTCCCTGTTTGCATCGGTGGGGAATTTTCTTCTCTCTAGAAGATCTATCTGCTTTCCTTGGCCTGAATGGGAGTCTTTGCCTACTTTCCAAACTTCCTTGCCAACTTTCTCCCAGTTCTCCTGTTTGTGTTAAACTGGTCTCAGCTAAGGCTGAAATCAGACTGTCAGTACTCAGTCAAGGCAGAAATCTGACTGAATCTCTCCTCAGCATGCATCTCTCTCCAGACTTTCTCTGCTTAGCTGATGCTAACCGATCAGATTGCTTGGAGCAGCCTATCACTCAAGGCTCTCTGTTTATGGGCAGAATTAACCCTTCACAGTCCTTTACCTGTTTGCACAGCATGTCTAAGTGCAGACCATCACAAGAGCAATAACATGAACTATGGAATATCTTGGTGTTTTTTCTTTCTTTCTTTCTGAAAAAGGAGTGTAGCAGCGGACAAACATTTTACCATTCCTTGAGTAAAATATAATTAGGTTGCCAAAAGAAAAAAAATAATTCCCAGAGGGAGAAGGGTCTGGTCTCTGGGCTTCTAGCTGGCTTTCCCTGCTTTAGAAAACGCAGGTGCAGCTTTTCTTCCTTAGACAGCAAGAATAATATCGGTAAACACAATCCCCATAGGACGATGCTAGGAGAAAAGTCTGACTAAAATGTGTCGAGGCAATAACTGGGTTGAGCAGGAAGAAACCTGTGGTCTCAATCATTTTCCTTCCAGCCCCTCATTCCCCCAGTCCCTAAATGCATTGCTGCAATGTTCACATTTTAATTAAATAAGATCTCATAGTACATTAAAGATGATAGAAACTGACAGGCTGCAGTCTCTTAAGGAGATAATAATCAACAACTTATTATATTGTTGAATCATGGGTTTAGGGGACTGATATGTATTCCGTTTTCTCTGAATATAGATTTCTGTCTCTCGGTTAATTAAATATAATAGCGTTAGATTGCCCATAACAGCTCTATGCTTGCCATGTAAAAGCTTATGCGTACTTCAGCCAACTCTAATATCTAATCAGCATGCCACTTTGGGAAAGATGGATCTCAGAGGAATGTATGCCAGTTCAGAATCTGTGCTTTGCCTTACCTTAGGGCTCAACTGGTGTTTGGTATACTGGGTTATCAGCGCCTTCCATGAACGATCAATTCCAAATTTTTCCAAGTAAGTATGAGTACAATTGAAAATACTGTGGTTTACTGTCCTATTTGATTGGGGTGGGACACTGTTCAGGGAGGGAGGGTCGTTTCCTCATGCCATTGTGCTGAGTAGAACTGACCAGTATGTAGGGTATTGCTAGCCTTAGAAAGGGAGGGGGGGGGACAAAATATTGGATTCAGAGGTCATTTCTCTTCCAGCTGAAGGGGTGAGATTTTTTTTTTACCAATTCCCACTTCTTATTGCAGACCCCCTCCCTTTTCCTTTCATCCTGTTCCCAAGGGTTTACCCCCCCCCCCAAGTGGTGATCCACAGAAAAGTTCTGCTCCATTGGCAGAAGTGTCTTCTAGCAGTAGAAAGCCACCTTTTTATCCAACCTAGGAATCTGATCAGTTTCTTTCCCCTTCCAAGGCTGGCAAGCTTGGGAGTTGGTTTTGATTGGTGAACTACTGCACAGGATGGGGGTGGCAGTGATATGGGATTAAAAAGCTAGGAACATACACTCACAGATTTCCCAGAGTCATATGTAGTCCTGCCCCAAGTATTTTATCTTGTTAGATCTTTCTGTATGTCATAAAACATGATTCTGCCTTACTCGTGTGGTTTACTTTTAATCTGTCATTTACTTTGGGAATAGCTTGATGTCTAGTCTGGACTTAATTCTAGAAATGCTCCAACATTCTCTATTTACCAGGAACACTCCAGATTTTCTGGGAAGAGCTGAATTAGTGTCCCATTAACATATGAGTAGCTCCACTGAGATAAATGCAGTTTATTTTGTAAGTGGGCATGAAATCATCTCTGAAGATGAGTATGTAATTGATGGGAAAATGAATGAAACTGATATAATTAATGGATAAATGAATGGAGTAAGAAAATAGTCTACACAGCAGAGGTGCTTTAGAAATGATGTCTGATCACAGAACCACTGTTGGTTTATGCAATTGGATTTTTACCGGTTCAGTGATCAAATGTTTTCTGTGAATACCCAAAATATCACTCTCTCTGGGTGTGTGTGTACTGTCAAATGGAGAAATGCATCAGATGTATCTGACACCTGTGACTGGAACTCAGTAACCAAATGCAGTTTAGTGATGTCTGGGTTTTTAGCAGAAGAACCCATAAGTAATACTTAATTCCCAACTGCAACAATGAGGCTTGAAGTGTACGGCAATGCGATGTAAGGGGTCCTTGCAGCAGCAGGATTTCTGCCCGTTGTTCTCCAAGTCAGCTTCAGATCCCTAGTCCTGGAATACAGAGGCAGGTGCCATGGTACATCCTCAGTAGTCCTGGACAAGCTGGTGGCAACTTCTGGGAGAGTTTTGCTTTGTTTTTGAAGGGCTGGTTGCACCAGAATGGGCCTTGGAGAGTGCCGTAGTTCTGGTGGTGTGAGCTCTTGCTACATCTTTCTAAGTCTGAGGAAGAATACTGTTGGTCCCTCACAGGGATCAATTGGGAATACAAAGTGCAATCCTAAACAGAGTTATCCCTCTCTAAGCCCATTGTCTTACTGTGTAAGTGTGTAAGTGGCTGCAGCTTCATGAAATTCAGCAGATCCAACCCACCCTTTATTTTTATTTTTTTACTTCTGTGACTTCAGAGGTCGACACCTCTAATAGATGCAAATAATTGCGGTGTTTTTCTCCCTGGCATACTGTTTTTATCTGTTCTCTCTGAGACACAGACATTGGATTCCTGGAAGCTTACATTGATTAATGAAGTTCAGTGCAAGGACAGTAACTAACAAAAGAATCAATACCCATTATTTAAACATGGACTAGTAGCCTGACTCTATTGTATAACAGAGACCTAGCGGGATGTTGTGGCAGACCTTTGTTTGCACAGCTTTTCCCTGATGAGTATCTGGTTAGCATAAACTGAACCGGGCCAAGAGTGGTGGGCTTAGGCTATTTTCTGCACTACATCATGAATGTGTTGCATCTAAGATGCGCCAGTGATCAAACACGTGTTCTTATATATGAGCTGCTGCACATCTCCTGGGAGTCCCAATATAAACTGCAGAGACAATCGTGGAAGAGGGTCAAATTCTGTTAGGAGAGTTTTAGAAGAAATGTGATGGCGTTTCTCCTGGCTTCCGTAAAACAAAACAAAACCACGAGGCATTCAAATGAAATGGAGAAGATGGGAACCTGAGGTCGTCTGCATGGTACAGTCAGTACCAAATCTTATTTTTTCACTCAGGCTTTTAACTGTAGGGTTCCTTGGTTTTTTTAAGCTGCTGTGATAGTGTGTGTCTAACCTGAGCCTTGTTTAGTATTGATCATTGTTATGGGTTTTAAAAAAATGATTCCATTGTATTGTGTTTACTTTGTGAGCTGCTTTGGGCAGGTCTCTGGAGAGGCAGCATAAGAATTTTCTAAATTAATAAATACAGTTTTTATACACATTCATATTATGTTCTGTAGGAGCCCAGGTGTACTCCTGCTGGAAGAGGAACAAAAATTGAAAACTACTTTTGACACAAAACCTGTTAATTTTGAAAGGGTCTTATGTCTTCTATGTTGTATAGGGAATCTGTTACACAGCATTAAAAAAAACCAGGGGGAAAAGTTGGGTAAGAGACAGTTTGTCAGCCATTTGATCAATGTTAATACTGATACTCAGTTCTAACTCTAGGGGGAGCTGTAATTTATCATTCCTACTCTTCAAAGGTTGTTGAGTGTTTCCCTTTTTGCTTTCTAAATTATACATACTCAAGACCTCTCTGCTACAGTTAACGCTTCTTGCAATCCTGTTACAGTACATTTGACAGAATGCAGTTATGCACGTGTGGGATTGATCTAATTTTCTCTTGCTCTACTAACAAAAAAGAAAAAGAAACAAAACCCCAAACATGTTCATATATAAAGGCAGGGCTCTAGTCGGGGGGGAGCTCTCAGGTACGGAGCTCCGGAAGAGAACCTCTAGGGGGCGGGGCGGTCACGTGGTGAAGCCCCGCCCCTTCTTTACCCCGCCCTCTGCTTCGATCCTCATTCCGTTTGGGAATGAGGATGAAGCAGGAGGGTAAGTAGCCGGGCCTCCTGACACACTTCCGGTGATGTCAGGGGGTGTGGCCTTCTGTCACTTCTGGTGATGTCAGGGGGCGTGGCATATGCAAATAAGTTATGCTAATGAGTTATGCTAATGAGCTCCGGCAGCTCTTTTTCTACAACAAGACCCCTGTATAAAGGCTTTGGGGGAAATTTTCTATTTTACTACTTTTTAGTAGATTGATACAACTTCCGAAGAATTCCAGATTTTGACAGTACGAGTTCTGCCCTGGGAAACCCTTTCCAGTAATATGGAAGCCCAAAATCAGGGGAGAAATTCAGCAGAGGAAGTTTTCATAAATGTCCTTAATACAGATCTGGTGGGAGGGTGGTGACATGATGGGCGGGGCAGTGTCACTCATGTGATGATGTCACTTCCAGGGAGCACCACTTCCAGTAAGCTACCAGAAGTGACAGTGGTAGCTCTAGGAATAGCTCTAGGAGTTTCAGGTGATCCTAGAACTACTGCTGTCACTTCCAGGTATTCCCTGAAAGTAACGTCATCACACAGGTTCCTTGAGTGAGTTCATTCTAATTTTATTTTTTTTCCAATTTTCCCACCACTCCAGGCAGCAGTTCTAGAGATGAGGAGGCTTCAGTCTTGATGTCCCACTACCTCTAAATAGCCATGCATTCTGGATCTATTAGTGGTCACATGTTGCCCATTTTTGTGTGAAGGCACTGAGTCTCTCACCTCAGAGAGCCAATAGGCACCTTTGGTATCAAGGAGAATATAATGAGCTCTCTTTAAGATGCAACTGCTTTAGCTGAACGGGATGGGAGGGAAACATTTCAGGCCTCAACATGTTTCTTCACTGTGGAGGAGATGATGTTTTAAACCAAGAATTTTGTTATCACTCTGTTATAAGCCGCCCTGAGCCCTACCTGTAGGGAAGGGTGGCCTAGCAAATCTAATTTAATAAATAATAAATAAAAATGATGGCCAAAGTACCTTGGCAGTAGTGACTGTACCATTCAGCCGGATTGCAGTCTGAGGTTAGTTCTGAGCCGATGAAATTTCTCCAGGCACAGCATGACCATGGACTTGCACCTCATGCTTTGCCTCAACTGCCCTCTGTTTGACTCCTGCTGTCTTTAGAGAGCTTCGTAATGAGCATAACTTAGCTGCTTTCTGTTGGCTGATCTCAGACAACCACACCATTAAACTTGCTCTCACACACCCTGCTGGGGCAGACCACGGAAAATAAATGATCTTTCAATAGACTGGCTAGTTGGGATGCTGGGCTCTGAAAGAACAACAACGCAGTGTGAAGTTCAATGGCAGGGTGTTTAGTTATTAGTCGACAAAAGTGGGAAGAGCACTTTTGGGGTATGGAAAGGAATTCAGAGCTCTACATTGCGCTGCACAGAGCTGGTAACACATATCAAATGACTGAATACAAGCTGGGGAGGGTTTTACCATGCAGTCCTATACAGAGTCAACCAAGTCTAAGCATAGTACTTTCAGCAGGCGTGGGCTGGGGGGTAACTTTGCACAGAATTGCACTCGTACTTTCTATTTTCATTCAATTTTGATATTTTTGGTGTTCTATGTCAAGAGCAAGTCATATTATTACCTATGGACTGGGGGGGCACTTTTTGCAGTTCTTATCACTTTCCTAGATGCACACAAATATTCAAAGAGCATTAATGTGCTTGTTGATATTCCTTTGCTGTTATGTGGATTCAGTCTTTATTTTTGATGCCACTTCCTTTTGCTCATGCTGAGCCCCCCTCCCACCAACTTTATGCAATGTTTAACATTATTTTATTTTTATCAGCTGCAATGCAAGCAGTAGAAAAGTGGCATAAAAATCCATAAAACAGTAATTGGGCATAGCCTCAACCCAAATGGGTAGAATTAAAAGGTTTTTGCAGTGGCAACTGATGAGAAGAGAAGGGAATGGAAAAGAGCATATTGAGAGCCAGTGTGGTTAGAATATCACTCACATACAGTGATCTGGGAGATCTTGATTCACATTCCCACTCTGTTATGAACCTTGTTGGGATTATTTTGGGGTAGTCTCAGTCTCTCTCTCTCTCTCTGAGAAGAAGAAGATAAGAAATGACCCAAATAGATATTTGTTCATCTTTTACCCCTTTTGCATTCTCTTTTGGTCAAGACTTCGGTCATATAAAGTAAAGGTAAAGGTTCCCTTGCTCGAAAGCCAGTCGAATCCGACTCTAGGGTAGCGGTGCTCATCTCCGTTTCAAAGCCGAAGAGCCAGCGCTGTCCAAAGACGTTTCCGTGGTCATGTGGCCGGCATGACTAAACACCAAGGCGCACGGAACGCTGTTACCTTCCCACCGAAGAGGTACCTATTTATCTACTTGCAATTTCTTGCTTTCAAACTGCTAGGTTGGCAGGAGCTGGAACTAGAGACAGGAGCTCACCCCGTCTTGCGGCACGCGGGTCTTGAACTGCTGAACTACTGACCTTCCACAGCCTGCAGTTCAGCGTCTTAACCACTTGAGCCACCGTGTCACAGCAGGACCAGGGGGCGTGACACAAGCAAGCAAAAGTCCAGGAACAGTCCGAGGTCAAGCCGGGCAAACCAGGTAGCAAGGTTCAAGCAGGTTTAAATCACAGTCCAAAAACAGGGTCAGACATACCAAAGTTTCAAGTCCATAAATCACAACGATACCAGAGGAGTCAGAGATGAATGCAGGGTCAACAAAGCCGAAGGTCAAAAGCCGAGGATCAAGCCGAGAAGAATTCCACAAGGTCTGGAGCAGAGATGCAAGGATTCAGGTCCTGAACAAACGACGTTGCCAGCACAAATGACTGCTGGCAACAGACTTGCATATATACAGTGCTAGCTAATCAACTCATTAGCTAGCCAGGAGTGAGGACAGGATCCTGTCAGTAATCAGGGCTAAGAGATCTTCTGGCACGCATGCGTGCATTCTGCCTTCGCTCTCTCAGCTGTTGTCTTCTTACATTCCTGAGCCTGGTTACAGGTGGAGGCGAGTCTGATGATGAATTACTGGGCTGCAGCAGAGACTGATCCCTTGCAGGTGTTCCCTGGGAGGCTCTATCCTCCTCACCACTTAGATAGCTTTCAGCTACAGGATCCAGTCTTTGCCTTTCTGCTGCAGTACTGTCCTCAGGAGCCTGTTCAGGGTCCTCAGGAGCCTGTTCAGGGGCATCAGCAAAGGCAGGCATGACATCAGCAGGGGCAGGTATGACACACCGCAGCTCCTCGGTCATATAGACCCATAATAAATTGAATTGAATATTTGTTCATCTTTAATTGTTTGTTCATCCTTAATTGTGTTGGCCAATGACACCAATGGTCATCAAGAAGAATAAGAAATCTAAGAGGATTTCATCCCTGGCCCCAATTAATAGTTGCTGCTATGTTTATTTTTGAAACAGTGACCTCGGCTCAGAGTGAATAACCTGCTATTGACTGTATGATTCTGGCCCCCCAGGGTCCCCAATTTTCCATTAGCTCGTTCTAACCTCTGAGTCACCCCTTGAATATGGAAATAGATCAGACCCTGAAGTCTGTTCAGTTGTTCTGGGATAATCACTGTTGTTCTTATAGACAAGTCCAAGATTATTACTTCAACTCAAAATGTACACTAAGTGCTGTTAATCAATGTACTTTTATTGGGGAAGTAGTGGAAAGAGATAGGCATAAAGGTATCCATAACTTTTTAAGCTTTTGACCATATTTATTGCTTATTTAATTTCCATGATTTTTTAAAAAATGAAATGTTCCAGAGTACACAGGCTACAGTCAGCAAATACAGTCTTCAAATGCCCAGCAATGCTCTGCGGCTGATATGTAGTGGAGCTCTACCCTTGCCTGGTACTGAGCGTCAAGGCTGTACTGTCCATGGGAAATTGGTTGTGTGATACGGACAAATGCCTAAAATCAGATAGCAACTGTCAGGTGCATTTCATTTTGACCTTAGGACTTAACCGTGTGCCCATGTTATTTCTAAAGATGCCAGACTGTCTTTCCCCACCCAAAGGAATCTGTTGATAATGGATATCACTTTAGGTCAGGTTCTTCGCAGAAAGTACAACCGGATTTAAATTGGGTTATGGATTGGCATGGGATTTGAGTCTCACTTTATCTCCCACTTAATAGCTACCGTGGCAAAGAGTGAATGGCATTGCCCTTTGTTCATATGTAGCACATATTATCATGATATGTTCAACTGACAGCCCTGAGACAGGATGGAATTCTTGGTGAGAATTGTACAGAGACGAGAGAAAAAGTAGGATGTAGTGAAAAGAGCCTCTTCTCCCTTGGCTTGCAGTGAACACTGTTATTGCTCCAAATGTGTTATGTGCTTCCCACTTCCCCGAATGGTGAAAAGTGACAAAGGCAACACTAGAGGGTTTACAGTGAAATCCTAAACCCAGTTGTACAGTTCTAAGCCCATTGGCTTTGGCAGGTTTAGAATGGTACCAGTTTGTCTAGAACTGTACTGCTAGGCTACAGTTCTAAGAACAGCTTCCTGGGAGCAGTGCTCCCTCTAAGCTTAGTTAGTGTGAGCCAGCTCACAGATTTTTTTTAGCCTCCAGCTCACAGATTTTTGTCTTAGCTCAGGAAGGTTGGCTCCAGAGCAAACTAATTTATGCAGCAGCCAAATTGCTCTCTCACAACTTTAATGCTCACAAAATAGATTT
Organism: Gekko japonicus; assembly: GCF_001447785.1. Lineage (NCBI taxonomy): Eukaryota > Metazoa > Chordata > Lepidosauria > Squamata > Gekkonidae > Gekko > Gekko japonicus. Next base: position 610,592 of record NW_015174287.1, on the reverse strand, counting down.
ATGGGGTTTTTTTTCTCACAAGACTCCAACAGTTTAGAGGGAGCATTGCCTGGGACGTACTTCTGAGTAGACTGCTTAGAAAGGCCCCCTTTGTTTCCTATGGGAGAATGCACGAGAGATCTATGATGAAATAGTTGTCTGGATTTACCCAGTGATAAGTGGAAGGCACACAGCACCTCTGCAAGGCAGATCCGCTGTAAGAGACCCAAGGTTTTTCATCTTCTGGCAACTGGAAGTGTCTCTATCTCCCCCTTCCTCTGTTTTCCGATTCAAAACTATAAATCTTTCACCTGCAGTCTGCCAAGCAGTATTCTCAGATCTCACTCCTGCCCATTCCGGGGACTGTCTGCAGCTGTTAAGAAACATTCACTTTTATATTTTGACAAACTCTGGCCTCTAATCGGCTCTCATGTGTTAAGCAAAACATATTGATAGAAACATTCAAAATAACGTCACAGCAAATGAACACCAGTTCCCTGTTTCCGTGTCTTCCTCTATTATGCAGCCCCTGGTTGAAATGAAATTGTTTATAGAATATTTATGGACATAACAGTTGCTCAGTGGAAGGTGTCTTCTGTACAATTTCGGCAAAAGAACAAATAGTCATTTGGCTAAAAAATCCAAAGGGCTACGAATAAAAGAGAGGCTGAGGATTCTAGAGATGCTGAGAGTAAGAAGATTGCAGATTTAAGCACCAAGGGGCCCAGTATGGGGGCAGGAGGTTAAGAAGCTTGGATTGATAGTCCCAGAATACTATATAGCCTTGATATAATCCTATAATATATTCTCTGTTTAATGGATAAAGGAGAAGTCACATGCAAACTCTATAGGATATGAATTCATTTTCTGTTTCAGTCCAGAAAACCCCAAATAATCCTGTGTGTCTACCACATATGGGTGAACTTGGATTTTGTAAAGAAAAGGGAAAATTATTTGAAAGGACCCCAGAACAATCCATATGAGCGTTTTATAGCCATGTGAGGTTGCAAAACAGTTGCTACTTGGCAACTGGCTGCAAGTAGAATTGAAATAAGGGTTCCACACAGCACTTCATGCCATAGTCTTCACAGAAATCCTGCAGTTTCTATAATCTTATTAGGGTTTTCTTATTAGTAGTGAAATTACAGTTGCCGTCTCTGGCATGGGAAATTTCTGGAGATTTGGTGCCTGGGAAGGGCAGAATTTAGGAAGGGAGTTCAGAAGGAATATAATTCCAGTCTCTGAAGCTGCCATTTTCTTTAGAGGAATTAATCTCTGTAGCCTGGAGATCAGTTGTCATTCCAGAAGAACTCCAGGGCCCACCTGGGGGTTGGCAACCTTAAGTGAGATGGTCAGAAGCAAAGGAACTGTGGACCAGGAAGCCAAGAGAGCAAGAAGGCCAAAGGGGTGCTGGAGATGAATGGCATGGATCTTGCCGGTGTACTTGCACATGATTTTATGATAGGGTTGGCAAACTCCAGGTGGTGGCTGGAGATCTCTTGGGATTACAACTGATTTCTGAGCAACAGAGATCAGTTCAGCTGGAGAAAATGGCTGCTTTGGAAGGTGGACCCTATGGCATTATACCCTATTGAAGCTGACAACTCTGTTTTATGACCTATCCCTAGTTAACGTTTGTGTGAGCAAGAATTACATATGTGAGCACTACTGTTTGCGCAAGCATTGTGTCTCCACGAAAGGTGCTGCTTCCATTTACACTTCCATTTGTACAATCCCTCGCATATGCACAAAAAAGCCACAGGATACAAAAGCCATTAATCTCTTGTGGCATTCCAACAATGAAAATCCGCAGTGATAAACACACAAGCAGAAGGATGCCATAGGATGCTAGCCAAATGTTTGTGGATTTCATGGTTTTTAAAAACTGATTATCCGGGTTTTGTTTTTTTTGCTATTTCGACCTATTCAGGTTTCCTTATATTAAAAAAAATCTTGATTAAATGCTGTGGTCATACACTTCAGAACCGCTTTCCAAATTCTCCCGGTTAGTGTAGGATATGGCCTGGGATTTTTTCATACTGTTAGTTGTAATGGACAATGGTGCTTCTTTTTTAAAGAAGACTTTGAGTTTTCTAGGGGAAGATGGTTGGCATAGGGTTGCCAAACTCTAGGTGGGGCCTGGAGCACTCCCAGAATTACAACTACACTCCAGGCTACATAGATCACTTCCCTGGAGACAATGGCCTCTTTGGAGGGCAGAATCTGTGGCATTATATCCTGTTGAGGTCCCTCCTCTCCTCAAACCACACCCTCCCTAGACTCTACCCCTCAAATATCCAGGAATTTCCTAATCCAGAGTTGGCAACCCTCTTTACAGCACAAAGTTCTACAATGACAGAAACTCTCTCTGTTACTGCCATTGCTTAACATTTAATTAGCACCAGCAGTGTAGTGTAGTGGTTAAGTGTGCGGACTCTAATCTGGGATAACCGGGTTTGATTCTCCACTTGCAGCTCCTGGATGACCTTGGGCAAACCATATTTCTGACAAGAGCTGTCCTTGAAATAGCAGTTCTCTCAGAGCTCTCTCAGCCCCACCTACCTCACAGGGTGTCTGTTGTGGGGAGGGGGAGGGAAAGGAGTTTGTAAGCTGCTCTGAGACTCGAAGTGAAGGGCGGGGTATAAATCCAATCTCTTATTCGTCTTTGTCTTCTTCTTCTTCTTCGTCTTCTTCTTCTTCGTCTTCTACCTATAAAGAACACCAAAGTGACATAAGCAGGGTTGGTTTCTCCAGGATTTCCGCTCTAATTCTGTGTCCGTTTTTTTCTCTCTCTCTGTGGCTGCTTGCAGTGCTATGGAGATCATTGCTTAGTTTGTTCTGTCAAAGTGCGGACATGATTTAAACAGCCTCTTCTGAAGTTAGCTTTGGCACTATGGGAGTCACCAGAGCATGCCTCCTTCCCACAAGACTCAGAAACATAAGTATTTGAGGTTTAGTGGGAGGATCCAGCTCCGTAGTGCCACATCACTCAGGTTCCCAAGAACTATCACCCTGTTGTGGGAAGAAGCAAAGTCTCCCGTGTCCCTGAAGATAACTTCAGAAGGTGCCTAAGGAGCTTCCCAATCAGTGCCATAATCTATCCACTTTCACTTAGTTATGTTAGCATACTGTTTCACTTCTGCTTTGACAGGCTGAAAGATAATTTCCTCAACTTCAATCCACTACACGTTTCTTTTTCAAGAATGAAGCTTTTTCGTTTTTTTGGTGTGTGTGTGGAGGCTGTAGACCAATCCCAGTCTTGTAAATAAAGACCTCTGGAGACTCTAAGGTCATCAGAAAGCCAAACATCTCCTCTCTCTCTGTTCTTACCAGATGACAAGAAATCACAGCAGGTGCTGCTTGGGCTTCCCATGGGAAGGGAAGGTAAGAATTTGTGTTGCCTTTACACTTGATAAGGGTCACCCCAAGGGCATGTGCTTTCTTCATTTTTTTTTTTTTAGGAATGTAGGCTGCTGTTATAGTTTCTTCTCTTCTCTCTCCAACACTCATTGGCCCGTCATTGTGATCCTGACCTTGTCTAATTAACAGACATTGTCTCCTAGATCTACAGTTTGATATAGTTAATCCATTGTAGGTTACAGCTGAAATCCTTCTGATATCCCCGACGTATGGATAAGCCAGTTTTTGTAGCCTGCATTTACCTAGAGTTTGTTCTGTGGACGAAAATGGGAATTCCAAGCATTCTTGGATTAAATAGCTTTGAAGGAGAATAGTTTGGTGATTTCCCTTGTGTTTTTAAGTAGTTCCTTTCCTTTCCAAGAGATAGTTGATAAGGTTGTAGCTTTAGCGCGTGCCCCCCCTCCCCCGTCCCACATCCTGTTGCTGTACAATCAATACGTTTCCATGGTGTGTTTAGTTCAGACAAGGGTTGGTTATTAGTGTGGAAAGGAGGGAAGACCTGCTAAACGAAAACCGTCTCTCCATCTAGCAGTGCGGTGCCAGGGCTTAGAACCTATTTTCATCTCCCGCTGTTCCCTCTTTTATGTCTGCATTTGGCCTTCCATTTCAAAGTTATGGCCTTTTGGTGTTTGTTTGTCTAATCATTAGTTCCCTGTTTGAAGCATCATTTGTCTTCCTGAAAACAATTACCAGTGAGCGGGTTTCCCCAAATATGGCCTTATTAGTCAGAGACAACCTTGTAAACAAGGAGCTTTTTCGGGGGCAAATGTGTAATGAGCTGAGAAAATGGATATGTTTTATGGTACTGTAGACACTACTTTTGTATCGTAATTGCCTGTCTGTGAGGCATCTCTTGCACACTTATGACAGAGTTACTGTGACGTCATGGAATGTTCCCTGACATTCACATTTCTAAGCAATAGAATCTTGACTAACAATGCATCAGATGTTCCCTGCATTTAGGGTTGCCAGTTCTAGGTTGGGAAATATCTGGAGACTTTGGGGGTGAAGCCAGGAGAGGGTGGGGTTTGGGGAAGGGAGGGGCCTCAGCATGGTAGAATGCCATAGAGTCCACCCTTCAAAGCAGCCATTTTCTCCAGGGGAGCTGGTCTCTGTCAGCTGGAGATCAGATGTAAAAGCGGGAGATATCCAGGCCCCACCTGGAGGCTGGCAACCCTACCTGCATTTGAAGAAGGGGATAAAGGGGTGAAAAGAACTTGATTCTTGAGGGTCTTGAACCAGAGGCGGGACATACCACTGCATCTGCTTTCTTGCTAGTACATAAGAACCAGACCAGAGGCCCATCTAGTTCAGCATGCTGTTCATATAGTGTCCAATGAGATACCTCTAGGAAGCCCACAAACAGGAAGTTCTCAGCAGCATCTGATTTAAAGAGGCATACTACCTCTAGTACTGGAGGGAGTAGATATTCATTATGATCAGTAGCAATTGATAGTCTAGTCCTCCATGAATTTGTTGACTCCACTTTTTAAAATCTTCCAAGTTGGTGGCCATGAGCACATTCTGGGGCAGTGAGTTCCTCAAATCGTGTGAAGAAATACTTCCTTTTGTCTGCCCTGCATCTCCCACCCTTCAACTTCAGTTGATGACCCCAGATTCTAGTATTATAGGAGAGGGTGACTCTCTGTCCACTCTCTCCATCCCAGGCATAATTTTATAACACCTCTATCATGTATCCCACTTGCATTTTTTTCTAGGGTACACAGCCCTAAGCATTTTTACCAGTCCTTACTGGCCAGCTGCTCTAGTCCTTTGACCATTTCGGTTGTTTTTTCCTGCACCATTTCAAGCTCTACAATGTCCTTTTCCAAGTGTGATGAACAGAACTGTCCACAATATTCCAAGTGTGTTCTTACCATCGATTTGTATAAGGGCAGTAGGGCAGTGGCAGTTTTATTCTCTATTCATGTTCTAATTATGGCCAGCATAGAATTGTCTTTTTTTTACACCAGCCGCACACTGGCATGACATTTTCATTGAGCTATCCACTGCCATCCTAAGGTCCCTTTCTTGATCTGTTGCTGTCAGCTCAGATCCCATCAGTGTATATGTGAAGTTGGGGTATTTGCCACACTGTGTAACCCTTTACACTTGCTCACATTGAATCCCATTCGCCATTTCAGTGCCCGTTCCCCCAGTTTGAATATATCTTTTCAGAGCTCTTTGCAATACGTTTTTGTCTTAACCAGCCTAAATAATCTGGTGTCATCTGCAAACTTGGTCACCTCACTACTTACTCCTAACTCCAGGTCGTTTATGAATAAACTGAAAAGCACCAGTCCCAATACAGATCCCCGAGGGACCCCGCTGCTCACATCCTTCCGTTTAGGAACTGACCATTTATTCCTGCTCTCTTCTTCCTGTTTTTTCCTCTCTTCTGATTTCCAATCCATAAGAGGACTTGTCCTGCTACCTCATGACTCTGAAATATGAGCAGTCTTTGGTGAGGGACTTTGTCAAAAGCCCTCCTGAAATCCAAATAAACAATATATACTGGCTCATTCCTGTCCACGCATTTACTGACATTTTCAAAGAACCTTTCTGAAATGTTAGTGAGACAGGACTTATCTTTGCAGAAGCCGTCACGGTTTTTATACCTATGTACTCCATAGTACTAGTATAATACTTTATACCAGTTAATTAAGGGTCATTCTGAGCTAGTGACAGATCTTTCCTCATTTTCCCAGCACCCAAAAGGCATTGCTCAGACAAATGAGACCATCACAGACAAAAAGCCACAGGTGGGGACAGGACAGTGAGAACATAAGAGAAGCCAACGTTGAATCAGGCAAATGGCCCATCTAGTCCAACACTCTGTCACACAGTGGCCAAAAATACCAGGTGCCATCAGGAGGTCTAGCAGTGGGGCCAGGACACTAGAAGCCCTCCCACTGTTGCCCCCCCCCAAGCACCAAGAATACAGAACATCACTTGCCCCAGCCTGAGAGTTCCTATCTATGCCTTGTGGCTAATAGCCACTGATGGACTTCTGCTCCATATGTTTATCTAATTCCCTCTTGAAGCTGTCCATGCTTGTAGTCGCCGCTATCTCCTGTGGCAGTGAATTCCATGTGTTAATCACTCTTTGGGTGAAGAAGTACGTCCTTTTATCTGTTCTATCCTGACTGCTCAGCAATTTCATTGAATGCCCACGAGTTCTTGTATTGTGAGAAAGGGAGAAAAGTACTCCTTTCTCTACCTGCTCTATCCCATGCATAATCTTATAAACCTTAATCATGTCACTCCTCAGCTGTCGTTTTTCCAAGCTAAAGGCACATTGGGTGGAATTATTTATCCTTCCTCCTCCATCAGCAGAAGGGCAGTAGGGATGCAACCCACAAAGTGGATGGATAAAAAGAAGCATGAAACCAAGGAAGCAAATACTCCACAAGCATCTTCTGTGTGATCAGTTTTTAAAACTTATTTGCTCTGTGGAGAATATATTGCTTGGAAGCTGAGGACTGACTTTGGCTGTGTATATATGACTGGTACAGTAAAGGTGTGTGTGTGTGTGGGGGGGAGAAACAGCAATAAAAGTTCAAAAATAGTAATACCAAAGGGAGCAGTTATATTCATAAGTTCGCTAGAAGAAATTATTCATGGACCAGTAGTGAGGAATGAAATGGAAATAACATCTTCATTAACGTCTCCACTTTGAAGGACCATTCGCTGGAAATGTTTGATCTTGGTTATCAAAGATTTTTGAGCACCAAAAGTAAGAAATTATTTAATGGAACTGGGTGAAAAGCTGGGTATGTTTTCAATGGATTTCTGTTCAGTTTTATGATTTGCTGTGTGTCAGAATCATGTAGCATAATCACAGCAGAGTAAGATCATGGCACAGTAAGAAATGGGCATTTAAGCGTCCATGCAGTGTATTGGATTTCATTTATTTTCACTATAAATGACCTAAGTGATTCCACTTGTGGCCGTTAAGACTGTTCTTACCAGGATTATTTTAAGTTTTTATTATTTTGTCGTGAATACATGAAGCTGCCTTATACTGAATCAGACCGTTTGTCCATTAAGATCAGCATTGTCTACTCTGACTGGTAACAGCTCACCAGGGTCTTATGTAGAGGTCTTTCACACCACCTACTGCTAGGATCTATTTTTTTTTAAACTGGAGATGCTGGGGATTCAACCTGGGACCTTCTGCATACCACATAGATGCTTTACCACTAAGCCACCAAGTGCGCGTACACTGTGTATCCCTTTACACTGGGTGTTATGTACTGAGCTCGCATTTTGCCTGAGCACGGACTTAACTTCATTTACAGAACAATAGGGGACCAGGATCCTGGAAGGAACCTATTCTACAGGAGTTCTTATGTGAATAACCAATCACGGGAAGTGTGTGTGTGTTGGGTGTGGTGTTGAGCGTGCATTTAAGCAGGGCTTCGGTCCTGCTTGAGTTGTCTTCAGTTTGAGCGGAAATCACAATAAACCATGAGCTGATCACTCCATGCATCTGAACCCAGTACATTTCACTGGGAGAACTGGGTTTGATTCCCCACTCCTCCACTTGCAGCTGCTGAATGACCTTGGGCAAGCCATAGCAAATTCACTCGAGTTCCAATGCATGAACATATGTATCCATGCACGGCTAATATGGTGGAATCAATTACTCATGTCCTCCTGTTCTGCAGATTCTATCAGGAAGAACATGACCATCTTATACTACCTTTTCTGTCTAGATTTAGCCCTCGGCAATCTTATCTTGACTTTAGGCCAGAAGTCCTTTGTAAATTCCTCTTAGAAGACTTTCAGAGCTCAGTGACTTACGCTGTAGCAAAATTTTGTTTAGCTATTAGGAAACGTAAACTTATTTTAGCTGAAAAAATTGTATGATTCTCTTATTAACATTATTTTACTAATTTTATTAATTTTCTCTTGTTAATGTTTTTAAACTATTCCTATGTTTTAATCCTTCTTATATCAGAATTGTACTGTTTTACTGGCTCTTGCTGTAATAAATTAGATCGTATCAGAAGTAATGATGGTTGGGAAGGCAGAGGTCTTGGGCAAGCCATAGTTCTGTCAGAGCTGTTCTCTCAAGGACAGTTCTGGAAAGAGCTCTCTCAGCCCCACCTACCTCACAGGGTGTCTGTTGTGGGGAGGGGAAGGGATTCATAAGCCGCCCTGAGACTCCGAGTGAAGGGCGGGATATAAATCTAATCTCCTCCTCTTCCTTCAAACAGGTCTCTGGAGAGGTGGTATATCCATTCCCAAAATAGCTAAACATAAAATGTTGAGCTTCCTTACACCAAGCATATAGACCCTATAAATGTACATCTAGGCAGGCATTATTTCATTTGATAACTAATATTCATACAAAAGGGTGCATAGCCCACCACAACTCATCACTGTTTTGTACTCTACTTTTTTATTTTTCTCACAGGTGATTGTGCAGTGATGGCTTCAAGTAAATTTGGAACAGAAGCGTGACTGACTTCTGCTTCTTGTCATAGTGTGTCTCAATGTCTCTGATATACATTTTTATCCCATTCTTCATCCAAGAAGCTCAGGGTGTCCTACTAGTCCCCATCATTTGATCTTCACAACAACCTGCCACTTGGTTTAGGCTAAAAAGGAGTGACTGGACTCCAAGTCTCTCAAGAAGATGTTTCACAGCTGAGGGTCTCCTCAGCCCTAACCCAACACTCCAACCACTACACCACAATGGCTGTCATCTGACATATGGTGATATGTTAGTTTCCCCCAGAGAGATTTGTGTGCTACCTTGTGAGCTACTGGCATTAAAACTGTGATCAAGCGATTTAGCTACTGCATACATTAGTTTGCTCTGGAGCTACCCTTCCTGAGCAAAGACAAAAAAAGTGTGAGATGGAGGCTAAGAAACTGAACTAACTCCCACTAACTCAGCTTAGAGGGAACACGCCTGTAAGACCAACAAACTTTGTTGTAGCATAAGCTTTCGAGAAATACAGCTCTCCTCGTCAGATGCATCTGTGTTTCTTGAAAGCTTATGCTACAATAAAGTTTGTTGGTCTTAAAAATGCTACCGGGCTTTTTTTTTACTATTTTGCAGCAACAGACTAACGTGGCTAACTCCTCTGATTTTTAAAAAGTATTTCTCAGATCTGAATCTCAAGGAGCTGAAAGATATCAGTAATTCTGAGTTCTAAATACCAGTTTAGTATTTGGATCCAGGGTTTTGGGGGGCTTCCAATATTATTTGGCTCTGTTATTCCCTGTAGAGAATCTTTCAAGGGAGCTGGAGGGCTGATTTTAAAGCTAATGGCACCACATTTGCAGCTCAGCTGCCGCCGCCTGTCAACTAAATACCCCTCAAGGGCCAAGTGAATTGCACCAAGAGGTCCAATTCTATAGGCTCCGAACAAGATGTCCCCAGCCATCCTGTACTGTTTCCCATAGAGAGAAAAATTCCATACTTTTTTTAGGGCAAAGAGTAACCAAACACTCAAGAACAAGCAAAGCTACCACTGGCCAATGTTGAACCCAAGAATCCAAGCCAATGTTGAATCAGAGAATCCAATGCAATCAAACACAATGCAAAGTAACTTGAGCAAAGAACATAATGTTGCAAGACCAATAAAACCAGTTTTTTTTAATTATTATTATTATTATTATTATTATTATTATTATTGTTGTTGTTGTTGTTGTTGTTGTTGTTGTTATTGATATTGTTATTACTGTTATTGTTATTATTACTACTACTATTATTATTATTAAATAAAACTTTATTAATATATTAAAGATAAACAAAACAGAACAGTAACATCGTAATTATAGATTGAGACTTCACAAAATACAGACTTTGTAACCAAGCATTAGCAAGTATATAACAACCTTATCTAACAGTAGTAACTATATAATAGACAGTACTGTGTTGACTAAAGAGTTGTTGAGTAGTGATTACAGAGCGTGTGCTATGGACTACAAAACGCAAAGATTATATGTAAGAGCATGACCAGACATTGTAAGAGGGGAGGTAGAGAATAAGTTACAGGTACAGAAGATTTAGATATGTGGAGTTGTGTGGTTGAAGATCTGTAGATGCAATACATTCCATGAATGGGAACCATTTCTCTGTGAAAGAGGTTGGTTTGGGATAAAATTCGGAACATTGCAAGCAATCTGTGATCTTTTCGAGAATTAAAAAAAACATTTCAAAGGACAGAATACAAGCCCTGGCAAGACACAGACGCACAGTAAAATTAAAGGGGGGGGGGAGTACTGGGAGCCCTAAAATGCTGGCTCCCAATATTCCCAGTTACTCCCAAATATCCTGAAAAATTCTGGATACCATCCAGACACCTGAATATATCTGGAAAATACTGATATCTTTCGGATGTATATTTGGAAATATCCCAACACACATTCCTATGCACACCTTTCCAGGGTAGAGCTAAGCATCTCACAGTTTCAGTTGAAGCCTGAGAAACTATCATGAGAAGCAGAGGACACTCTGGTTTGGAGAAGAAGTCACTTGCTCCCCTCCCCACACACTTTCTGGGTAATCTGAAGCCCTGTTTGTTAAAGAGGTGAAAATGTCTATTCAGCTGCTCTGAGGAAAAGTCTTACACCTTTCCCGGCCAGCATACTGCCCTATTTTCTTCATTCACTGATCTTTTTGGCTTTTCTTTTTCAGTGGTTAATTTGCATGATTGCAGTTGAGCACCTGTTCACATAGACACCACCACTGTTAAGGCTGGCTGTTACTTCTGTTTAGTTTCAGAATCCCATCTCAATAGCCATGATTGTTCACCACCCCCACCCTGGAAGCTCCATAGAATTATTAGGATCTGTAAAATGTGTGCTAAGGTGAAACTGCAGACATTAAGAATGTGTTAAGGGAAGAAAACCTTCAAACCTCAAGACTGCCATTTAAGGATAAAGAAACCTGTATGCAGAGTGAAGAGGAAGACAATAAGGGGTATTATAAAAAGAAAAGAAATCTAAAATGAATTCCCTAAGTCATCTCAGAATTTCTTCTTACCTATAGCATCCTGTGTGATCTAGTGTTTACAGTGTAAGACTAGATGGGGGTGGGGGAGAGAAGACCCACGTTCAAATTCCCACTCAGCCTAACAGGTTGACTTTGAATTAGGCACTCCTTCCTAGACTAACCCAACTCACCAAATTGTTGTGAAGATAAAATGGATAGATACAATGGAAGAGTGGAGAGCCATCTAAGCTACTCTGAACTCTTTAGGAAAAGTCAGATAGAGACTTCCATGACAGGTTTTGTTTGTTTGTTTATTATTTCAATTTATAAACCACCTGTCCCCCACAAAGTAGGGCTCAGAGCAGTTCACAGCAGTATACAGAGGTAATAAATATAGTTAAAACAGTATAAAAATACAAAGTATAAAAAGCAAACAATTTACACTTGATAGCAGTGGATCCAGCCCCAGTGAGTTAATTATGAAAACCCTTTTATTGATGTGACATTTTAAAGCCATTGTGACAGGGGGAAAATTGTATCATAGAAAAAAATACGACTAAAATATAATTAAATGAATTTTTACTTTTACTTTTAATATATCCATTCTACAGTTCTTTTTTTTTAAAAAAGGAATGAACAAAATATTCCTTAATGCATTTCTGTCAAAATTAATTTAGTTCTCTACTTTTTGTTGTTTGTGGGTTCCCTTGTATCGTGCATTTCTTACACAGGTTTATACAGTATTTATACCACATTTTTATACACATTGTTTTTACATATAATGCTGATTATATTCGTGCAAAACATATAATGCTGATTATGTATGTATTTTAAAATACATGTATTTTATGGGAAATTTCAGTATGAGAATAAAGAATCTTGGATTCAATTCATGTAAAAGAGAAGTAAGAATGAAATAGGGATGTGGGGATTCAAAATAATAAATAAGAGAAATTCAAAATTATCCTTAAACCAAACTAGAACATTTTGAAGCAAATAGCTGTTTGAAATGCTTATTGTGTGTGTGTGTGTATATTTCCAAACTGATAAAAATCTTATATGATTCATAAGCAATAATTTGGTATTTAATTTTGAATGTTGCCCTTCCTCTTCCTTTTTTGATGCAGTGTTTGTACTTTGGTAAGGAATTCAAATGGATAATATCATCACCTTTTAATATTTAACATTATGTTTAAACGGAATCAAAGGTAAATGACATTTTTGAAAATGAGATGAGAGCAGGATTGTTGGGTAATGCTAAATTAATTTAAAATGTCTGAGCCACTTCCCTTTTTCTTTACATTATTTTAAAGCTAGATCTTTTATTTTTCTCTCTCTCCTTTGTTTTTTCTGGCATGCCCTTCAGTACAGATTTTAATATTTTTCAGTCTCCTCAATATGTTTTGACAGAGCATAGAGAACTTGAAAAAGGGGACAGGAAAAATCTTCCTGTGTGAGTAACTAACACTAGCAGGAATGTACATGTCGCCATTTTTCTTCCAGTCGGAACCAGCACTACAAATAGCTTTGCCATTTGTAAAAAAAAATGCCGTTCTTCTTTTGACACTTCCACATGTTCTGTATCTGCTCTTCTCTTCAATTTTTTAGGTGTCCTCCAGTTAATTCAACCTTGAAGGCAATATTGGCATAGCAGCACTTTTAAGGAACTCATCAAAGTTCCTGGCATTTATGTCATCTAAAGGTTAATTATGCACATTGCCAGTTCATGCAAGTAGGTAGGCTTTGTACGAGTGTCTGGTGCAAAGCTGAAAGGTACTCTTGGAAGGGTATAGATGCATTTTAAAATAAAACTTGCAGTATTCCCCAATTCCATTGAAACAGTCTGAGCTGTCAGTTTGCCTAACCTTTGTTTGCCTGTCACGGCGTTCCCATGATTAAATGTGAAGATTATAATCATTAACCGTGCTGGGGGCTCACTGTGGGTGGAATTTTGATGTGTGGATAACATTCTGTTTATACTATGAAGTCTAAATCAGACTCCATCTCTTCCAGCTCAACACCTGGAGGTCTCTAGGTTAGCTACTAAAGGCTAGCTGTGTTTGTGTCACCTGACTTTAATATTAAATGCTGCATCTGTGGCAGATTGGAAGGTATTTCACTATACTGTTTAATCTCTGCCATTCCTTTTAACTGGAATTATCTATTGGAAATAAATGAACTTGGATTGACCCAGACATGAACCGAGTGAGAGAGAGAGAGAGAATTTACTTAATACATAGAAAATCCTCAATGTGGAGATTTCAGTCATTAACTAGTTTTTCTTTCTGGAGCCTTGTAAAAGTATATCAACTCTTATGCCTTGTCAAAGTTCTCCTTAATATTCTGTTGATGGCTGCACATAAATTAGTATAATTTGAAATATTTCTTTTTGATAAAAATAATCTCTTAGATACAAGCTAAATTTCATGTGATTCCCCCCCAAGACTTTTCTAAATATCTTACAATTGATCAAGAAAACATATTTTGCAATTTAAAACAAATTTATTGACTGCAGTGCTTACATGTAAAGAACTGTCTTATACTTCAAGCTTTTATGCTTTTCATGTTACTGCAAAACTGAGATTAAATTAATATATATCTTATAAAAAGTGAGATGTGTGTAAAGTTTCCCTAAAATTATGTTGGTGAGATTCATAATGTTGAATCCAAATGTATACATTAGATTATAGGTGTTTCTATAGGTAGAAGCAAGCAGTGATTTACACATAAATGTATTGAATTTCATCTAGGTTCTCTTTATCAGTGGTCTGATCCAGTCAAACCATGGCATTATTAGATCTCATGTATTTTATTGGGAAAGCAAAAGACTCTTCTTCCGTTGAATGGCTTGTTTTAATAGTAATAATTCTTATGTTGGGTTCACAGATGTATTATATTGGTTTTTACTTTGTGAACTGCCTCAAGCAGGTCTTTGAAGACACAGCATAGGAGTTCGCTAAATAAATACATGATCAGAGAATGCTGTGGGCTGAATTACACCTTTTTTAAGAAGAGCCCTGCTGGATCAGACCAGTGGTCCATCTAGTCCAGCATCCTGTTTCATACAGTGGCCAACCAGTTCCACTGGAGGGCCAACAACAGGGCATAGAGACCTTCCCTTGATGTTGCCTCCTGGCTCTGGGATTCAGAGGTTTAGTGCCTCTGAATGTAGAGGTTCCCCTCAGTCACCATGGCTAGTAGCCACTGATAGACCTATCCTCCATGAATCTATCCAATCCACTTTAAAGCTGTCTAATCCCCTGTGGACTACATCCTCTGGCAGTGAATTCCACATTTCAATAATCTTTGATCTTCACACACACCCATTTTCTGACAGTGGGTTGGGTCCACATGACATTTTGAAGGATGGAAATCTGCGGTGGGACTTCTCTGCCTTTTTTCTCCTGATGTAGTCAAAAATAATCCCTGAAATGCTGCTGGTGGGGGAAAGGGGATCTCACAAACAGAACTGGGAGGGAGGGTGTTGGAGGTATTCAGTGGGAGTGGGGAACTGATTAAGATTACCACACTTCCATCAATGGAATCTGTACCACACTGTAGGTGTAATTATTATTCTGTATCTGTCTGTCTATCTCCCTAGTACTTTATATGTATAAAATATAAATTTTAATAACACACTATAGTGATCGAATGCACAGTGAAATCCACTGTTGTGTTCTGTAATGGTTGGCCTGGAGTCAAACCCTATTCGTCTCAGTTCCTTACTGACTTTATCAGTGGGTAAATACATTTCATATAGAGGTGAAAAATGTGTTATACACACTGCAGTGTTACATAAAACACAGGTCGAAGTAACATAGCCATACTCATCCAAAATTCAAAAATTGATGTGAAGAAGCAGTGCATTAAGGGGAAAAAATCAAATATATATGAATGTAAGTTTTGATGTTCACTGCCTCTTCCACTTGAACAAAAGAGGGCATGCTGATCAGAGCTGAACCCCTGGTGAACCACTGTTCGCTGTTTTCTTTTCCTTTTTTTGCCGAAGGCTATACTGATGCTACATTTTTTTTAAAAAAAACTTCCAACTAGTTCAGGAAAAGGCAGTGTGCAGAAATAATTTAATGTATTCCTTTGTGTCTTTTTTTTCACTGCATAAATATGTATCAGTGAAAAAGAAGCTCCTTCAAGGTTTGAACTGCAAATATTCCTTGACTTGGGATGTTTTACCTCTTTAGAAACACTCTCATACAATAGAAATATTTTAAGTTCCATTTATTTCCATGGGAGAAATAAATATGGAGTTCATATGCATGTCCCTAAATGAAGCCTGGGTCTGTTTAATTGCCAAAACAATAGTGATAACACAGTACCCTGAGTACAGGAAAAAAACAAGCACTGTATAAATAACACAGACCATGGAGTGCACAAAGGTCATGCAAAGGAAATTTATATTATGACAAAAGCAAAATTTAAAAAAAAAAATAACAAAGGACCACATATATCAGTAAAGCAAGATTACATCATAAAATGTGCAAGTCCATAAATAGTATACATAACTTCATAAGTAGTTGACGAAGACTCCAGATTTTGATCTTCGTTTCGAGGGTTCTTCAAAGAGTTCAAACTACTTCATCAAGTACGGATGACGTACAGAAGACTTCAACCATGTATATGTAGGAAAAATCCTTCACATAGCACTCATAAAGCACAGAAGACTTACCTTGGCAGTCTACTTACCTTGGCAGCGGGGGAGCCTCGCCGGGCTCCGGGAGCTCTCCGGCGATGCGTGCGTGCACCGCCAGCATGTCACAGGAAGTGACATGCTACGTCGCTCACGTTGGGGGCATGCCCCCAATCGCCGGAGGGGGTTTTCCTCCGGCAATCGGGGCCACGCTCCCAACGTGAGCGGTGTGGTTGCGTCGCCTCTGGTGACGCAACCACGCTGCGCTTTGGGGGGCGGAGTTCCCCCGGGGCCCGATTCCGTGGCGGCGGAAACCGGGCCTCCAAAGCGGGGGTTTACCCGCCACCTGCCCCCACTTGGCAGCCCTTCTAGTAATACAGGAAAAAATCAGCCCTAATACTAATATAAAGCCAGGCATCCGATCAATAGTGGAACATGTTCTCAAATAGTTATACCTGCGGGACCGCCTCTCCCCATATGAGCCCCAGAGAGCTTTATGCTCTTCTGACCAGCACCTCCTGGTGATCCCCAGCCTGAGGGATGTCTACTTAGCCTTGAACAGGGCAAGGGCTTTTTCAGCCCTTGCCCCAGCCTGGTGGAACATGCTCCCACTTGAGATCAGGGCCCTGCGGGACTTATTACAGCTCTGCAGGGCCTGTAAAATGGAGCTGTTTCACCAGGCCTTTGGTTGAGGCAGCAAGCCTCCCCTGTCCATGGCCCCTTTCCCAGTGCCCTTGATGTTCTGGATATTATTTGGGCACAGGAGTTTCTTGGGGGTTACTATTCCTGCCTGACATGAGGCATCCGTTGCTGTCATTTATTATTTTTATTGTTTGATGGTTTTATGTTGTAAGCTGCCCTGAGCCCATTTTTGGGGTAGGGTGTAGTGTGTGTGTGTGTGTGTGTGTGTGTGTGTGTGTGTGTGTGTGTGTGAGAGAGAGAGAGAGAGAGAGAGAGGGAGGTTGGGGCCCTTCACACCTGTCTGACGGATACACTTGCAAATGCAAATTCAGTACATTCACACTGTATTTGTGAAATGAGGGCTGCTCATTTTGGCTGGCCTTGGTTGCCAATTACTTTTTTTTAGCTACCTTTGAAGTCCAGTTTCCTCTTCAGTACTGCCCAGGAAGAAATACTTCATTTTAAAATTATTTTCTGCAAACAGGGGTGTGGAATCAAGGGGCTGATTCAGATTTATTTTATTTTAAACTAATTTTTCAAAATATAACATAGAACCAGTTACGAAGTGAGAGAGAAAAAGATGACAATGAAAGTAATTATTGAAAACAACCTTCATAAGAATAAGGAACCACTTTCTCTCTTTATCACTCCAAAACATTATCAACATTGCTCAGTGTTCAATAAACTTATCTGAACATTGAAAATGATTTCTTTGGGCCTTTTAATAATAGGGGAATTTAGCTGACAATGCAATGTTACACACAGTGAGACTGTTAACCCTCAGGAGACTCTTAACTTTTTTCTGATTTGCAGCTAAGACCAACTTGGCATCTGTAGATAACCTCAGAACCAATCCTATATCCAAATGGGGCAACATGTTCCTGTACCTAACATAACGAAATAACTTTTGGATCAAAGGGTATGTTGTCAATTAACATTTCATTGACAAACCAAGTCACAAATTGCCACAAATTTTGGACATGACCAGAAAATATGTAGAAAGCTATCTATGAATAATCCACTTTTCCAACAATAATCATGTATGTTTCTCTGCATAATGGCTAACTTATACAGTGTAAGAAACCATTGAGACTTTTTTTTTAAAAAAAGTCTCTGGTGCACATATAACACAAAAGCCTGGTTTATTCTAACTATGGTTAGTTTTTTAAAACCAGGACTCCGATCATATCTAGTCACTCAAATCCCATTTTGCCATGACGTATACTAGTTTCTTATCCTTGGGAAGGTGTCACCTGGCAACTAACGTCAGATTCTGATTTACTGGACTCTTAAAAAGTGGAATGTCCTGCATTCAGAAAAAATCACACTGGCCATAGTTAGCTTAAACATAGCAGTTTTACTGTGTTATCCTAAACAGAGTTACACTTTTCTAAATATGCTGGTCAATTTAGGAGAGCACTGTTAGACACCTTACAAATCATCTTACAAATCATCTATTTTGTGTAAATTTAGGCTGCTATGTGAATGCATAGGTACCAGTGACGGTCATTGAACACACAATGGAACTTACTTATTGGTAAACTAGCAGTAAAGCCCGTTGTGAAAGCAATACAACGGGATCTAGAAAGAGGCTCTGGGGCAGTGCTCTGGCTTTGGGAACTGATCTCTGCTACCTGAAGAGCAGTTGTAATTGTGAGTAATCTGTAGCCCTCACCTGGAGATTGGCAACAATTGTTACCCAGGACAAAATGGCTGGTTTGGAGGGTGGAGTCTATGGCATTCTACCTGTCTGAGGTCCCACCCCTCTGCAAACCCCACCCTCTCCAGGCTCCACCCCTCAAATCCCCAGGAATTTGTCAGCATGTAGTTGGCAACCCCATCTCCTTCCCAGCTAGCCACCAACCTACCATTATCTGCCCCTTTGACTTCAGCTGACGTCTGCCCTCCCTTCTGCAGAGCAGTTGTAATACTGAGTGCTCTCCAGCCCTCACCTGGAGATTGGCAACAATGGTTCCCTATGTGAGACTGACTGGTTTGGAGGGTGGAGTCTATGGCAGTGTACCTGTCTGAGGTCCCACCCCTCCTCAAACCTCACCCTCTTCAGGCTCCATCCCTCAAGTCTCCAGGAATTTCCCATCTGGAGTTGGCAACCCTATCAGGATTGGCCCCAATGTGTTTTCTCCCAAAGGCCAAAGTAGGTGACAGGACCAAGCTTAGTTGCCTACCAACAGGCACTGAGGGGAATGTAGGGTTGCCAGCTCTAAGGAGGGAAATACCTGGAGGTTTGGGGGGTGGATTCTGTAGAGGGCCGGCCGACGGAGGCCTCGGCCTTCTGTCGCCCGCCTTGCCCCCCCAATCTCGGCCCGGGCACCCGCGGCTCCCACCAGCGGCCGCCCGACTCCAGACTCCCCCGCGGCCACTCCAGCCAGGCGACGGAGGCATCGGC